>NC_045960.1:77315673-77615673 GCF_010909765.2 Amblyraja radiata | reverse complement strand
CTGGAACAGTTCTTGTACCGAGGGTAGGGAGACGCCAATGATCCTCTCTGTTCCCCTCACTACCCTCTGCAGAGCCTTCCTGTCTGAGCAGTTGCAGGTGGAGTACCACGTGTTTATGCAGTACGTGAGTACAGACTCCACCGTGCCCCTGTAGAAAGTCCTGAGGATGTTGGTGGGGAGTGAGGCCTGTTTTAGTTTCCTCAGGAAGTGCAGTCACTGATGGGCCCGTTTCACGGTCCCAGTGGTGTTCCTGGACCAGGTGAGGCTGTCTGTAATTTGCACACCGAGGAACTTTATGCTCTCCACTCTCTCCACTGTGGTGCCACTGATGCTGAGGGGTGTATGCTTTGGCTGCGCCCTCCTGAAGTCGACAACCATCTCCTTTGTTGTGTCGACATTTAATTCTAGATTATTTTTGCCGCTCCAGTCCACTAGTTGTTTTACTTCCTCCCTGTACATTGATTCGTCATCTCCGCTGATGAGTCCCACCACTGTTGTGTCATCCGCGAATTTTATGATCTTATTGTCCCTGAATCTGGCAGCACAGTCATGTGTGAGCAATGTGAACAACAGCCTTGAGGGGAGCCGGTGCTCAGCGTGATCGAGCCTGAAGTGTTCTAGCCAACACGAACTGACTGCGGTCTCTCTGTCAGAAAGTCCAAGATCCAGTGACACAGGGTGGTGTTGAGGCCCAGCAGGGTTAGTTTCTCCACAAGTCTCTGTGGGATGATGGTGTTAAACGCTGAGCTGAAGTCAATGTACAGGATTCTGGCGTATGTGTTTTTGTTTTCCAGATGCGTGAGTACTGTGTGCAGTGTGGTAGAGATGGCAACCTCTGTAGAACGGTTGGGGCGATAGGCAAACTGGAGGGGGTCTAACGATGAGGGGAGGCTGGCAGTAATGTGGGGTTTCACCAGGCATTCAAAACACTTCATTATTATTGGAGTCAGGGCGACAGGGCGGTAGTCATTTAGGCAGGCAACAACTGGTTTCTTCGCTATGGGGATTATTGTGGAAGTTTTGAGGCATGTGGGGACAATGGCTTGACTAAGGATGTCTGCTAACTCCTCAGCACATTCCTTGAGCACACATCCTGGGATGTTGTCGGGTCCGACTGCTTTCCACGGGTTGACCTTAGACAGGATTCTCCGTGTGTCCATCGGGTCTATGGTCAGGACTGGCTGGTCGGTTTGTAAGCAGGGGCTGGCTCTCCCCTTGTGTGTGGTGTTTGCTGCATCAAAACGTGCAAAGAAGTTGTTCAGTTCATCTGGGAGAGAAGTGTCCGTGTCAGTTACCTGCTGCCTTGCCTTGTACCCCGTCAGTTTTGACTTTGCACTATTATTGTTTGCTTATTTGTCGCTTAAATAAAAATGTATATACTGAACTTTTTGTTTGCATTTGTGTGTATTCAAAGGCTGAGCTCCGCCATAGTCATTCGACTCATTCACCAAAGCATGTGGGAGGATCTTTCCACTAGTGGGAGCGTCTAGGATCAGAGGCCAATGCCTCAGAATAAATGAATACCTTTAGAGGAGGAATTTCTTTAGTCAGAGTGTGGTGGATCTATGGAATTCATTGCCACAAAAGGCTGTGGACACCAAGAGAATTGATATTTTTAAGGGGATTGACAGATGCTTGATTAGTACGGGTGTCAGGGGTTATGGAGAGAAGGCAGGAAAATGGGGTTGAGAGGGAAAGACAGATCAGCCATGATTGAATGGCGGAGTAGACTTGATGGACCAAATGGCCAAATTGCTCCTACAACTTATGAACTAATAAACTTATGGTTCATATTGTTATAAAGATGCGCAAGAACAATAATGTTATCTGAATTTGTGAACATATTTACGATCACTACCTCTCAAAGTTCCTGAAGAAACTTTATCTCTTCCTTGAGATTCCCCCAATGAAAACTATTATTTTTAGTTTCAGTGCATTAGTTTAGGCCTTTTCTGTATTTTCCTCTCAATATATCTTGCTAAGATATCCAACTCAACATTCAAGTGCCAGGCAGCTACTTCTCCTTTCTTGATTTGGAATGATTGGATTTCAATATCTTTTCTGCAGCTTTGCTTCGTTATAATTGCCCAAATTTAGATATTTCAATGCAATTTTCTATCCTAGTACAAGGGCAGAATCTTTGAACGACAAGTGCACAACTTGTGTTTATGCTTGAAGGTACACAAAATTGCTGGGGAAACTCAGCGGGTGCAGCAGCATCTATGGAGCGAAGGAAATAGGCGACGTTTCGGGCCGAAACCCTTCTTCAGACTGATGGGGGGTGGGGAAAGAAAGAAGGAAAAAGGGAGGAGGAGGAGGAGCCCGAGGGCGGGCGGATGGGAGGAGACAGCTAGAGGGTTAAGGAATGGGAGGAGACAGCACGGGCTAGCCAAATTGGGAGAATTCAATGTTAATGCCATAAGGACGCAAGGACCCCAGACGGAATATGAGGTGCTGTTCCTCCAATTTCCGCTGTTGCTCACTCTGGCAATGGAGGAGACCCAGGACAGAGAGGTCGGATTGGGAATGGGAGGGGGAGTTGAAGTGCTGAGCCACCGGGAGGTCAGGTAGGTTATTGCGGACTGAGCGGAGGTGTTCGGCGAAACGATCGCCCAACCTACGCTTGGTCTCACCGATGTAAATCAGCTGACATCTAGAGCAGCGGATGCAGTAGATGAGGTTGGAGGAGATACAGGTGAACCTTTGTCGCACCTGGAACGACTGCTTGGGACCTTGAATGGAGTCGAGGGGGGAGGTGAAGGGACAGGTGTTGCATTTCTTGTGTTTATGCTTGGTTAACTTAATTCCACAATTTCTTCACTTTTAGACCATGTTGCTGGACAAAAACGAAATGTTTGGAAAATTTGCATGTGTGTGACTTGCAACCAGGACTGCTCTGGACATTGCAATGAAAGGATATGTGGGCTTCTTAACCTCATCCTTTGCCAAGCCCTGGAGCTTGTAAAATTGGATATAGTGTTTACAAAATAGTTTTGTGCACTGATAATGGCATCCTATTGATTCTCCTAATTTTTAAATGTGCACATCTTAAAAGATCAAACGGAAGTATCTTCATGGTACAGCTATCCCCAGGGATTAGCTGCACAGAGGAAAACAAGGGGAGGGAAAAATTGGTAGCACTCAGGAATATCAAATAAACAGGGACTGCCAAATGATTTGCAGGTGTCAAACCAGTGGAACATCTGCAAGCAACTAAGGTCATGATCCTGTCATTTAGCCATACATTCCAGAGATAAACCATCAAGGATTATGTAATGAGATCAACTGCTAATATTGCTTTGCAGATTAAAATTCCCATTGTTTCTTCAATGTGTGCATAAAATCTGCGTTGTTAACTATATTTGTTCACACATTGATAATAGTTGCACATTAAACCATCTTTTTTTATTGTCGACTCAATGTGTTTCAGTGTTCAGAGATCAAACAAAAAATAGAAATATATTTAGGTGTACTCTGACATGTAGGGAATATGTTTTTTGTCGTGATTTTGAACCAATATTAAATAATCAAGTTGTCCTTGACTGGATAGCACACGACAAAAACATTTTCATCCTACCTCAGTATACGTGGTAATAATAAACTAAACTAAACTAAATTAAACTAAACTAAACTAAATTAATCTAAACTAAACTGAACTACTGCTTCTACATGCCCACCAAGATGCCCGATCTAAGCAAGACCCATTTACCCGTGTTTGGTCCATATCTCTCTAAACCTTCCCTATCCACCTACCTGTCCAAGTGTCTTTTAAATGCTACTGTAGTACAAACCCCATCTACCTCCTCTGGTAGCTCGTTCCCACCACCCTCTGAATGAAGAAGTGCCCCCCAGGCTCCTCTGGTTCTTGATTCCCTTACCCTGGATAAAAGACTGTGCATTCACCCTATCTATTCCAAATAGATGGGCCCTTTGATGTTGACCTTGCTGCAAATATAAAGTCACAGCTAGACCCGTTAATCTGGCAAAGTCCTTCTTCTTAATTGGGGATTCAAACTAAAATTGAGAAAGTTGTCAAGCAATAGGTTGAAATATTCATCCACACTAAATCCTGATGTTCAAGTCTCCTCTATCATGGGAGGAGGAGCCATCTTGGGGAACGGCTGCTAACCAGCAGCCGTCCGTTTAATTCATTTTTTTTTCAGTTTTTAGTTAGTTTTGTTCGTCGTTTTTTCGGAGAAATGGACTTCTTATTGTGGGGGGAAGGAGGTAACCTTACTTCTAGGTCCCTACCTGGTCGGTGAGGCAGCTTTTTCTCTGGGCTGCCCGTCGACCCGTCCTCGTGGCCTACCAGCGGGCGTGGAGCGCCGTTTCCTGGTGGGGACCGCCCAGCACCTTGGCTTCGGTGGCGGCACAGCGCTGGAGCGCCATCGCGGAGCGGAGCGGGCGATGCCTTGCCTGGGTCGCCGCGCTGGATCGACGCGCTGGAGCTCCAGTGAGCTGGACCGCCGAGAGCAACACCTCCGGGCTGCGGGTCTGCGGAGCGGAGCGGGCGGCGCCGACATTAACATCGGGAGCCTGGGAGCTCCAACTCGGTGCGTCCTTGTCGGCTTCGGAAGCCGACAATCCCCTGCTAGGAAGCGGCCGTTCCAGGTGGCCCAGCCGCTGTGAGGACTCTCCCGACGCCGGGGCAAGACCACCTGGCTAGAACGGCCAGGAACATCGGGCCTCCGTTGAGGCAACAGCGGTGGCCTTAATAGGCCTGACTTTTGGGAGAACTGGGGTTGGGGACTGGACATGTGCCTTCCCCCACAGTGGTAACCACTGTGGGGGGATGATTTTTCTGTGTGTAAGGTACTTTGTTAGTCTGTGTCCAAGATGGCTGTCGGAAGAGAGAGTGGACGCTGGCGCGCTTTAGCTGCCGCTGCTCTCTCTTCACATTGTGTTTTTTTGATTTTTTGATTTTGTGTCTTTGGAGCGATTTCTATCTTTAATTTGTGTATTGATGATGTCCTTATTATTTATTTTTCTCCGACTATATGTTTTTTTCTCTTCTGTTTAATCTTTGTAAGGTGACCTTGAGATTTGAAAGGCGCCCGAAAATAAAATTTATTATTATTATTATTATGATTGCAAGGTATAGCCTTTCCTACTGACAGAGCCAATCCACCGGAAGTGATGGAATGATGGCATATGGTGAAGAGAGGCTGGCTTTGATGGCAAACTGCATGAGGCACAATGACATCAGATCTGGCATGACCAATGATACTTTATGCTAAAACCACCGAATACCCTATTTAGCTATTGACACTTACTCCTCCACTTTGAACAGTGATCAGGAAAAACAGTGAGAACAGTATCAACTTTTAGATGGGTTCCAATATTCATTACCAAGAATGCTACTGTTGAGCTGGTTGAGCCCTAAGACAGAACTGTTATATTGAGTCTCAGCAGGCAATGAGAGAACGGAAAATGGGAAGAAGTTACTTGTCCTCATAGTCACGATTGTCATAACTGCATAGAACACAGAACATAGAAGAGCACAGCACAGGAACTGGGCCCACAATGTTTGTGCAAACATGATGCCAAGGTAAACTGATTTCATCTGCCTGTACATGACCCATATCCTTCCATTCCCCGCACTTCCATGTGATTATCCAAAAATCTCTTTTTTGGATTTAATCGGATCTGCCTCCACCACTTACCGAATAGTGCAAGGTGTGGATAGGGTGGATATGGAGCGGATGTTTCCACCACTGGGAGAGCCTAGGAGTAGAGGTAGGAGTAGAGGTCATAGCCTTAGAATTATAGGACGTTCCTTTAGGAAGGAGATGAGGAAGAATTTATTTGGTCATGTGGAATTCTTTGCCACAGAAGGTTGTGGAGGCCAAGTCAATGGATATTTTTAAGGCAGAAGTAGATAGATTCTTGATATGTATTGGTGTCAGGGGTTGTGGGGAGAAGGCAGGAGAATGGGGTGAGGAGGGAGGGAGATATCAGCCATGATTGAATGGCGGAGTAGACTTGATAGTCCGAATGGCCTAATTCTGCTCCTATCATTTGTGATCTTATGACCTGAAGATCCACCACCATGCCTAGCAGTGCACTCCATGTCCCCACCACTCTGTTTTAAAAAAACGTTTCCCCCCCTTACCATATAACTATGCTCTCTAGTATTGGACATTTTCATCCTGGGAAAAAGATTCTGTCTGTCTACCCGATCTATGCCTCTCATAATTTTGTATAGTATCAAGACACCCCTCAACCTCCGATGTTCCAGAGAAAACAACCCAAGTCTATCCAACCTCTCCCTGTAGCTGAAAGCCTCTAATCCAGGCAGCATTCTGGAGAAACTCCTTTGCACCATTTACAAAGTCTCCACCTCTTTCCTGTGATGGGACAACTAGAACTGCAAGTGCAACTTCAAATGCGGCTTAACCAACATCATGTATAGCTGCATCATCATGTCCTGATTCTTATATTCAATGTCCCAGCAATGAAGGCAAGCATGCCATACACCTTTTCAACCACCCTATCTACTTGTGCTGCCATCTTCAGTGAGCTATGAACTTGGACTCCATGATCCCTCTGCACATCAATGCTGTTAAGGATCTTGCCATTAACTGTATACTTATATTTATCCTTCCAAAGAGCATCACCTCACACTTGCTCTGGTTAAACTCCATCTGCCATTTCTCTGCCCATTTCTGCAGCTGGTCTATATCCCACTGTTTCTTCTGATAGCATTCCTCCCTGTCTGCAACACCTCTAATTTGGGTGTCATCAGCAAATGTACTCACCAACCCATCTACGTAAATGTCTAGACCATTTACAGTATATATAATCACAAACAGCAGAGGTCCCAGCACTGATCCTTAAGGAACACCACTGATCACAGACCTCCAGCCAGAGTATCTACCTTCCACCACAACCCTCTATCTTCTATGAATAAGCCAGTGCTGAGTCCATACAACCAAGTCATCATGAATCCTGTACACCTTAATCTTCTGGATCAGCCTATCCTGACAGATCTTATCAAAAGCCTTACTAAAATCCATGCATACAGCACCATCGGCCTACCTTCATCAATCTCAATCACCTCCTCAAAAAGCTCAATCAAGTTAAAGAGACTTGACCTGCCATGAACAAAGCCATGAGGTTATCCCTAATTAGCTCATTCTCTTCCAAATGGGAACAAATCCTATCTTGAAGAATTCTCTCCAATGGTTTCCCTACCACTAAAAAGACTCTCCGGCCTATAGTTCCCTGGATCTGTCTCTGCTTCTTTTCTTAAACAAAGGAATAACATTGGCCACTCTCCAATGACCTTGGACCTTACCTGTGGCTAGAAAAGAAACAAAGACCCTCGTCAAGGCCTATACAACTTCCTCTTGTGCATCCCACAATAATGTGGGTACATGGGACCACTAAAATGTTCTTGTGGAGATGAAGTCTCACTTCACACTCAAGACTCCACTCTGTTATATGTCACTATTGTTGTGTTAAGTGTTACAGATTCAAAACAGAGAGTAGCTCAAAACTAGATCAATGATCTGGAACCTCAGTGCAGGCATGTCCCTCATTCTACCATTACCTTCAAGTCAAGTACTTGACCCATTTTCAATGACTGCTTCCATATTGAAATGGTTGAAGCAAACATTGGAGCGCAAATCCGCTACTTTTATAGTAGACAGTAAACGGTAATTAACTTATCACCTACTGTAATACTCTGTGGGGTTCTGTTCAGAGTTGTCTTGGAGAATATTTGCTTTGTAAACATTTGTATACTTTTGCTATATCAGATAAGATTTATGAACACGTGTGCCTATTGTTTCCGTGGTATTTGAAATGTAATCATGGAAAATCGATCCCTTACTCCAGAAATATCTGAACAGGAACAACTAACCCCACCATGAAAAAAACGATTCAGAAGTATGCAGTTTCCTTGCCTCAGTGTGGAAACATGCCACACATTCTTTTGGAATTTGGTTTGAAATTTCTTATACTGTTGATCTATTGAAAAGATTAATGATTTTGCCATCTGATGCAAGACGGTTTCATGTATGAAATAGTTCACATTTTGTTAGCGAACTGTAAAACCACTCAACCCTTGATTCTCCGTCACAAAGAACCTTTCCTTAAAGCCGGGTGGATATCAATGCTTGTAAAAAATTTCAACGTCCTATGTTACGTCGGCCTGCATTCAGTACATAAACATCGGCAAGTATTTTGTTTGAAGCATTCTCAACAGAATTGATAGCTTTAACTTGGGAAGACAGATGAGCTTGTGTCTATAGTCTTTAAACTTTAGGTAATGTAAAACATTACCTTATTACTCTAAAGCACTTTGGTGTCTCGTGAACTTTGGAATAAACAGTGAATCCACTTCCTCCCTTAGCAAGGAATTGAAAGAACTCTCTGAACATCTTACAGTAATATCTCCCCAAGACACGAGAACCAGTTTTAAAAACATTTGAAAAGATGATAATGATATGGTCCAATATTAGTGTAAATCTTCGTGGAGACATATTTTTGATTTACTTTCTAGAAGGCATGATCTAAAGAAAATAAAAATCCAGAGGCATACAGATAATGACAATCTGAACGTAAATACTTTTGCAAAGAAATTGCGGTGGAAGTGAAAACTGTGTAATGATCAAAGCGTGAGTCTCACTGAAAGTGAATTTTATCTTCAAAGAAAAAGTAGTGGATTTATAAAGAGTTTAAACTGAAAGAGAAATGAAGTTGTTTCATTAAATTACAGTGGCTGATAGGGGAACCGCACACGCATGTTAGTGATTTGCTTGTAATATCACTAAAAGTAATCCCAAAGCTAAACATTCTCAAAATGAGTTGGCAGCCTTAATGAAATACATGAATATTGTGAATGTGATAATGACCTTTTTTTTTTGATACATTTGGTAGTAGACTGGCAGATGTTTCAATTATATCTCCATAGCAAAGACCAGAAATCAAGAATGTAATTAATTTGTCTGTAAAAAAATTGACCTTATATCCTAAATGGTGGCACAATTAACAAAATAATTTTATTTCAGAGGGAGATCATATCAATTCATAATCTAATGGCTGAGGCTGAGGGGAGACCTGATACAAGTACAGGTGCACAACCTTTTATCCGAAGATCCAAATAACGAAAAGTTCCGAATAGCGGACATTTTTTTGGTCCTTGAAGAAAGGTCCTTGAAGACGTTCACCGAGGGCAGCCCGCAGAGGTGACAGCGGAACCCCCGGTCGGTCCTCAAAGAAAGGGGAACTAAATCCCCATTCATAAAAGAGAAGGTGAGGGTATATTGCGCGGGAGGGTTAATAATTGACAATCTGCTGCTGCCTGCCCGCTGAGCTAAAAAGTTTCCACGGTAGACTCACGATACACAGTGTATCGTGAGTCTTGCGTGGGAACTTTTTAACTCAGCGGGCAGGCAGCAGCAGATTGTCGCTCCCTTCAGTTTCACCCCACCTACACCCCTCTGCTTCCCGGCCATGTGTGTGACCCCTTCCCTCCCCTCTCCAGCTCCCCGCCCATTGCACTGGCGCGGGGGCTTTGCACTATCTTCACGTCGGCGATGCCAGCAGGTCCGTGCCAGTCACCGGAGACGTCAGGACCAATGGGACATCGACCACCAGGCCCACCGCAAGCACGGAGAACCCAGAGACCCACAGCCAACAGCAACTCCAGCCCAGCCCAGCCCCGCTCCAACTCCAGTGGAACCCGGGTTGCGGATGACGGGGCACAGCTCGGGCTGTGGGCGAACTGCCACTTGTCGTCGTAGCGGCCCATCGGGGAGCGGGTTCCTGTTGGTCCTGACGTCTCCGGCCACCCCCCTGTACAATCACTTCCAAAGTTCTGCCCACACAGTCAGTACACCTCTCCTACACTGCATTTCATACAAACATTTATTCTGCAAGAAAAAACTACATTGAAGACTCAAACTCGCGACCGAGTAACTGCCAGGATCGAGGCACAAACTCGCGACCTAGCTCGGGGATTCAAGAATCCCCGAGCTAGGCCGCCTAAGGGCATGTAGCCCCGCTAGGGTGACATGAGTGCGAGAGGTGATTCAATGCTGCGGGCACATTTACAAATTCAGGAATTCATTCAACACACTGCAAGAAAAAACTACATTGAAGACTCAAACTCGCGACCGAGTTACTGCCGGGATCGAGGCGCAAATTCGCGACCTTGCGGATATGAGCCGAGCACTCTACCACTGAGCCAGCCGTTAAAATCTACGCTAAAAATCTTCCATTCCGAAGGCCAAAAAATTCCGAATTACGAAAAGTGTCTGGTCCCAAGGCTTTCGGATAAAAGGTTATGATAGGGTACACGATCAGAATTTATTTCTGTGGGTGGAATTGTCAAAGACTAGAAGGCACAGCATTAAGGTGAGTGGAACAAAGGTAAATGTATTCAAGAGAGAGTTAGATTTCACTCTTCGGGCCAATGGAATCAGGGGATATGGGGAGAAAGCAGGAACAGGGTACTGATTTTGGATGATCAACAATGATCATATTGAATGGCGGTGCTTTGGCTCGAAGGGCCGAATGGCCTACTCCTGCACCTATTTTCTACCTATACTGACCCTTTGAGCCAGCATTTTCTATGTTTCTATGTTTCTAAAGGTGATGCATGGGACAGGATTTCACACAGTGTGATAGGTGCCTGGAACGTGTTGCCAGGGGTGGGGCTGGAGGCAGATACAAAAGTGGCATTTAAGAGACTTTGCGAGGCACATGGATAGGCAGGGAATGGAGGGAGATGGATCACATGCGGGCAGAGGAGATTAATTTTACTTGGAATTGTGTTTGGTACGGATATCACAGATCAAGGGTACTGTTCTATGTTCTATGTTTATTAATGCATGGCTGTATATTTGGAGAAATGAACATTACACAAGGTCATTACAAGACTCCTGAAACAACCAAGGGATGGGGTATGGCTGTTATACAGTCACTTCCTTGAATCAGGCTTCAGGACATCTTTGTAATAACCATCTGGAACAAAATGCTTGGTCCTAGATTGCTTTACGTCAACAGGTTTATGTAAGGGAAAGGGTTGGCTCTACTAGAGCAAGATAGATTAGAAGCAAAAGTGATTAGAGTTCCACTTTGTTTAACAGTATTGCATTAGCTTTTGAGTTATTTCAATAAAATCCACCTGGAATACAATAATTACTTGGAACTAGGCAGCAAAAATCTTCAAAAATGATTCAGTCTGCAGATTTCTGTGATATTAATATTTCACTTGAACTTCTCACCACATCGCTACCTATTAATCTCTACCTATTAATGTAGACATTTATTCCATTCTCCCCCAATGTACTTTTCATCCTCACAAAGTCATCCATGCCACTTTCCTGAGTGATTTTAGTTCTGACCATTCCTTGAATTGTATGCCAGTTGTGAGGCAGTTGGTAGCACAACCACGGTTCAGAAAAATAGAAAAAAAAAAAAAAATAGAAGGATGATCAGCGTTCAAACCCCATCTTGTGATTTAGCCACAAAACCATGCAGCCTGACATCTGTTGCAGTACTGAAGGTGCACTGCATGGTTAGAACTGTGTTCTTCAGTGGAGATATGAAGCTGATGTCCATTTCGGTGGCTGGAAAAGATCCATGCTGCCATTTGGGGGAGGAGGAGTGTTGCTTGCAACCAATGTCACTAGATGCAACAAAATAATCTTGTTATACTGTGTAGGAAGCAATTGCAGATGCTGGTTTACACCAAAGAGATACACAAAATGCTGGAGTAACTCAGCGGGTCAGGCAGCTTCTCTGGAGAGAGGGAATGGGTGATGTTTTGGGTCGAGACCTTTCCTCAGACTGAGAGTCAGGGGAGAGGGAAACTAGACAAGTGAAAACGTACAGAGAACGTTAATGAAAGGTATGAAAAGAACAAATTATAGCCAGCTAAATGATTCAAGAAAGGTGGAGCTCACAATAGTCCATTGTTGGTTGTGGAGAAGGAGATAGCATGTGGTTACAAACAGTGAAACTAAGCAGGACGACAGTTTATATATTGCTGCTTATCATGTGAAATCAGCTCTGAGCATCCTATATTATAACAGGAGAGTAGATTGGCTTTGAAATGCCTAGAATGTTCTCAGTTTGGGAGGAAAGGTCTAATACAAATGCAAATCTTTCTTCTTCACACAATATGTTGACAACAGGATGCAGTCCCTAACTACAGAACCAGAGTTATTAGATGCTCCCAACTGATCCTTCCACAGATTATATACGAGGAATAAAGTCCAAGTCTGTCCAACCTCTCCCTATAGCTCTGGTCCTCGAGTCCTGGTAACAACCTTGTAAATCGCTGCACTCCTTCCAGCCTTCTCTGGAGAAAAGAAATGAAATGGCACCATTGATAGTATATTTGATTATATAGGTGTTGAGGATAATGGGAATGGAAAGGAATGGCTTTGTCCAGACAAGACTCCAAAAATCGCGGTGATTCAAAAGAGGAAATAAGCCAAGAACGCTTAGGAAATTAAAAGCTTCCAATAACAAATCAGTGTTTTTTGGGACATTTTCAATTGTTCACAAGATGGACAAGACCACAGATCCTGCCACCATGGGGTATTGAATGGGCATATCCTGAGTAATAATCTTCGCAAACACTTGATGGGTCTGTTGTCCAAAGAGTTGGTACTTCTAAAACTACGAAGTATTAACTTGATGACAGGACAACAGTATAAATGCAACAGACTAAGAATGATTGTACTGAATGATACTATGAAAGTAAATGAAGGTATGCATTGTTTTGTGGTGTATTGTATATTTGTTGTGAACAAAGTTTAGATTTGAAATTAAAATAATTTTTATAGCAGATTGTAAATTGAAGGCATCTGAGCTGAAACATATGACGAGAAAATGTCACTGTGAGCAATAGTCAGGTAAAGGAGTGTCTGACAGGGCACAGATTATAAAGGAGGCCTTTGTGAGAGTCAGGCATGATTTTGATTGGTATCAGTCCTCTGAACAACGGGAGCCCTTTCAATTAAATAAAAAAAGGGATTAGGAGGTCATTGTGCGGAGGGTGTAACGAATTGAAACAATGTGGAAAGGATTACTCAGGAGGATTACACAGGTCAGTCCTGGACAGCTGTTTACTTCCTTTGATTGTGTTGCTCATATTTTATTTACACAGGAAAACCTGAATTTATACCAAATTATATGGGATAAGACAAATAAGATGAAAAACAGACGGAATAAAATGTCATTTGAATAGTGCCAAGAGCCTTAGTTGTTCAAAGTTATATTTTACGAGGGGTGGAATTGTGGGAGGAGGGGAAAGGCTGGGGTGGGGGAACTAAATGTATATTTTGACCGTATAAAACTTATTATAACAATGATAATTTTTATCTAAGGCATTTTTAAACTAGAATAAGCTGTGCAGGTTCCACTACTTCAAGCAAGACTGCCTCACCTGAGTTTAAAATCAACAGGAGCTGACAAGGTAGATGCTAAGACGATGTATCTTCTGGCCTGGCCCATCATTTCAGAGAAGGGTTTCATCCTTTCTCAGATGGTTGTAATCTCTAACATTCTCCAACACATGGGGTTGGAACATTCAATATATTAGATTTGTGTACACTGCAGGAATTATGAGATATGTGGGATTGGACTGGAAAGTACTGAGTCAGCCATGATCTCACTCCATAGTGCAACAAGCTCAAGGGACTGTTTGGGTTTCTCCTAGTTGTATTTGTAATGGTCTGAGGTTCAGAAATCCCATCAATATCAGGGGTTATGGGGAGATGGCAGGAGAATGGGTTTGAAAGGGAAAGATCGATCATCCATGATTGAATGGCAGAGTAGACTCGATGGGTCGAATGGACTAATTGTGATCCTAAGACTAATGAACATAAACTTATGATAGCCCAAAGTAAGCTTCCAATCTGCCGTGTCTTCAGAGATCTGAAATATGAATCATTCAGAGATTTTACACGTATGATGTGGATCATTTCTGTTTGTAAGTCACAAAACAAAAGCAATGAATAGAATTGGTGAAGAGTGAGGTTACTCAGATTTACTTGTTGGGAAGTAAGGAAATTGGGGGTTTTTTAGGTCTCCTCCCAAAGCTGAAAATTGAGGGGAGACCTTATAAAAGTGTATGACATATTTTGAGGCATAGATTGGGTAGACAGTCAGAACCTTCTTCCCAGGGTGGAAATGTCAAAGATTAGAGGGCATGGGTTTAAGATGAAAAGAGTAAAGTTTAAAGGAGATGTGCGTATGTATGTTTTTTTTTTAATCACAGTGAGTAGTGGGTGACTGGGACGCCCTGCCATAGGTGGTGATGGAGGCAGATACAATAGTGGTATTTAAGAGGCTTATACAGTAGATAGGCACATGGATATGCTGGGAATGCAGGGATATAGATCATGTGCAGGCTAGGCTATCTTGGCACTGACATTGTATGCTGAAGGGCCTGAACCTGTGCTGTACTTCTCTACGTGTAGGAAGGAACTGCTGATGCTAGTTTACATTGAAGATAGACACAAAATGCTGGGGTAACATAACTGGTACAAAGAACAAAAGAATGAAAAGTAGGAAAAGGACGAATCAAAGCCAGCAACGATGATCAAGGAAAGCTGGAGCCCACAAAGGTCGATTGTTGGTTGTAGAGAAGTTGACAAAGAGTGGATACAGTGAAACTAAGCAGGATGCCAGTGAAATGTTCTATGTTCTATTGCTCCCTGCTGGGTGAGAACGCCGGTGGCAGATTGACCTGTTATCCTTGAGCCTTAACAACTGTCTGCTTAATAGATTACACATCATCTCGTTATCATTCCCACATCACACCCTGCCAATTTAGCACGAACCACTTCATGCACTAGCTGATAAACACATTGCCTATTTAACTTCCACCACTCTCTGTGTAAAAAAACCTTGCCCAGCACATCTCCTTTAAATGTTGCCCCATTTCACCATAAAGCCATGCCTTCTAGTCTTTGATATTTCTACCCTGGGAAATAGATTCTGATTGTCCATCCAATCCATGCCTCTCATAATTTTATATACTTCTGAGACATCTCCCCTCAGCCTCCGTGGTCCTGGGAAAACAATTCAAGTTTGTCCAACCTGACAAAAATACCCTCTAAACCAGGCAGCATTCTGGGACACCTCTTCTCCAAAGTCTCAACATCAAGTCAAGTCAAGTTTATTTGTCACATACACATACGAGATGTGCAGTGAAATGAAAGTGGCAATGCTCGCGGACTTTTGTGCAAAAGACAAACAACCAAACAACCAAACAAACTATAAACATGATCATAACACACATATTCTTTTACATAATAAATAATGGAAGGAAAAACGATCAGTAGAGTTAGTCCCTGGTGAGATAGGCGTTTACAGTCCGAATGGCCTCTGGGAAGAAACTCCTTCTCAACCTCTCCGTTCTCACCGCATGGCAACGGAGGCGTTTGCCTGACCGTAGCAGCTGGAACAGTCCGTTGCAGGGGTGGAAGGGGCCTCTCATGATATTGTTGGCTCTGGAGTTGCACCTCCTGATGTATAGTTCCTGCAGGGGGGCAAGTGAAGTTCCCATAGTGCGTTCGGCTGAACGCACTACCCTCTGCAGAGCCTTCTTGTCCTTGGCAGAGCAATTCCCAAACCAGATGGTAATGTTCCCGGAAAAGATGCTTTCCACCGCCGCTGCGTAGAAGCACTGGAGGATCCTCGGAGACACTCTGAATTTCCTCAATTGCCTGAGGTGGTAAAGGCGCTGCCTTGCCTTACTCAAGAGTGCTGAGGCATGTGATGCCCATGTCATATCCTCGGAGATGTGGACTCCCAGATATTTAAAACAGTTCACCCTATCCACAGGATCCCCATTTATCCTCAATGGAGTGTACGTCCTCGGATGATGTGCCCTCCTAAAGTCCATGATCAGCTCCTTCGTTTTTTTGATGTTCAAGAGGAGGCTGTTATCCTGGCACCAGAGTGCTAGATCACCACCTCCTCCCGGAAGGCCTTCTCATCGTTGTCTGAGATCAGGCCCACCACCACAGTGTCATCAGCAAACTTAATTAATGAGTTGGAGCTGAACCTAGCCACACAGTCATCTGTGTACAGGGAGTACAATAGGGGGCTGAGGACGCAACCCTGGGGCGATCCTGTGCTCAGGGTGAGGGACTTCGATGTATTCCCTCCCATCTTGACTACCTGGGGCCTGGCGGTGAGAAAGTCCAGGACCCAGGCACACAGGGAGGTGTTGAGCCCCAATTCCATTAGCTTCCCGGCCAGTCTGGTGGGGACTATCGTGTTGAAAGCTGAACTGTAGTCTATGAACAGCATCCTCACGTAGCCCCCCTTCTGGCTGTCCAGATGGGGGAGAGCGGTGTGCAAGACCTGGGAGACCGCATCATCCGTGGATCTGTTCGGACGGTATGCGAACTGCAACGGGTCCATGTTCCGAGGGAGGAAGGCGCAGATGTGTTTCTTCACCAGCCTCTCAAAGCATTTCATGACTACCGAGGCAAGGGCCACCGGACGGTAGTCATTCAGACAGGCTGGGGAGGCATTTTTTGGTACCGGTACAATGATGGATTTTTTGAAGCAGGCAGGGACCACGGACTTGTCCAGGGAGAGGTTGAATAATGTAGTGAGCACTGGAGCTAGATGCGTAGCACAGGACTTGAGTACTCGCCCCGAGATGCCATCGGGGCCTGCAGCTTTTCTCGTGTTCACCCGTGTCAGAGCCCTCCTCACGTTGTGCTCGGACAGCGAGAATGTGTGCACATTCCTCCCTTCAGCTTCGGTAGCCAGCCCGCTGGCGGTATTGTCGATAGTCGGCAGACCTGGGGTGGTGTTGCCCCTCTCGAAACGAGCGTAAAAGGAGTTCAGGTCATCAGCTAGGGAGGTGCCGGCACTTGCGGATGAGGGAGGGGTGCTCCGGTAGTTGGTTACAATCCGTAGCCCCTGCCACAGGCTTCTGGTGTCCTGCTGCTCCATCTGTAACTCCATCTTGTCTCTGTACCTTCTCTTTGCGTCCTTCACCGCCCTTCGCAGTCGGTAGGACTCTGCCTTGTAGACGTCCATGTTTCCTGATGCCAGGCCCGAGTTGTAGGCAGCGGTGCGAGCATTCAGGGCCACACTGAACAGACCTGTCTACCCAGGGTTTTTGGTTCGGAAAGGTGCTTACCCTTACCGTGGGGACGATGTTGTCGGTTACTGTTGCGATGAAGTCTGTGACTGCTTCCGCGAACTCACTGACGTCACTGGAACTTGCTTCGAACATATTCCAGTCGACATCACTCAGTGCATCTTGCAGCATGGCCTCTGACTGGTCGGACCACCGCTTTACGTCCCTCGTCTCTACCGCTTCCCGAACTATCCTCTGTTTATACTCCGGCAACAGGAAAATGGCAGCGTGGTCAGATTTTCCTAGGGGAGGGAGTGAAACGGCCTTGTAGCCTTTCCTGAACAGTGTGTAGCAGTGGTCCAAAGTGATCCATTCTGCAATGGATAAACCAGAACTGCACAAAATGCTCCAAATGCAGCCAAACCATAGTCTCATAAAGCTGCAACATGACTTCTTGACTCTTATACTCAATACCCTGCCCGATAAAGACAAGCATACCATACACATTCTTTACCACTCCATCTAATTGCGTTGCAACTTTCAATAGACTATTGGCTCAAGACTCTGTTTACCATTGGCAAGTTACCTGCCATCTTCCAGGTCTTGCCACAGTGAATATATATTTGAAAAGTCTCCATCAACAGAGTCAGGCTTTGGGATCAAATATTGGAGGAATAGCACCTCATATTTTGCTTGGGCAGCTTACAACCCAACGGTATGCGTATCAATTTCTCTAACTTCAAGTAACCCTTTCATCCCCTCTCTCTCCGTCCCTCCGCAAGCCTAGTCATCATACTAGTTTCACTGTCATCATGTTCAGTTTCACTGTCTGTATAACTCATTATCCCCTACACCACAGCCAACAATGGACCATTGTGGGCTCCACCATTCCTTGATTATCGTTGCTTTCTGCATAACTTTCATTCATATGTTTTATTTACCTTTTATATCTCCCGTTTCCCTATCCCATGACTCAGTCTGAAGAATGGTCTCGACCCGAAAGATCACCTATTCATTTTCTCCAAAGATGCTGCCTGACCTGTTGAGTTACTCCAGCTTTTTGTGTGTCTGCAGCAGTTGACTGTAAGGTTAAGCCTGAATTATGCATGAGCTATACACAATTTAAGTGGAGATCAGTGTATCATGTTCCTTTCATATCTTGCGTGAAATCATGTTATAATTATACTGAACTGCTCGTTGTAAATTAAAGTGAATCTTTACAGGAACCTTAACAGCTAATTTCTGATGAGTTGACTGAGTCTAAAAATTAGAATAAATTAAAATATACGCATTCGAAACACAAACCGACTTCTGATACAACATACTGCTGAATAGAAATTATGACTCAAAATATTAGCAATTCAAATCAGTGATTATGAAAAGCATCTTTTCATATATTTGTTTTTATGAAGCTGGTTATTGTTTCTTCTTAGAGAACGCGTGGGCATCCAAAATGGGAGGTTAAAAATCAAACTTAAATTCTTCCAGCTCTTTTCATCAGTGGCTTTTAACCATTGTTGCTCAGAAATGTCACACTGTCACCAAGCATAAATAATTTATCCTGCTTATTTTTTATCTTAAGCAGCTAAAATGTTTGAGAAATCGGCTGAATGTGTGAGGATGACAGTTGTAATAAAGACTGGTGGTGAGGCTTCATCAATAACACTCTGAATTAGAATGGAAGATATGTTTTTTGCATGCCTTGAAGAAAGTAAGCCCCAAATTGCATATAATCTGCATTTTCACATGAATCTTTGCATTGAAACAAAATAACGTGGATGACATTAAATGGTTTTCTGAACGGATTTACAGTTGGAGAAAACTGCAATGCAAAATTTCAACCATAAGAAATAAAAACAAGAAAACCCACTGGCCTTTTGAGCATGCCACGCCATTGAATAATACCATGGTTGATTAAAATAGAATTATTGCCTATACTTGGTGACCTTTCACCCACGTTTATCAAGAATCAATTTAGTTTAGTTTAGTTTAGAGATACAGCTGACCGATTCCACACGGGCCACTGATCACCCATTCACACAAGTTCTATGTTATCCCACTTTCTCATCCACGCTCTACATACATTATGGGCAGTTTTATAGAAGCCAATAAACCTGCAAACCCGCACGTCTTTGGGATGCAAACTCCACACAGACAGCACCTGAGGTTAAGACTGAATCCTGGTCTCTGGTGCAGTGAGTCAGTGAGGCAGCAGCTTCACCAGCTGTGCCACCGTGCCACCTCACCTCTACTTTAAAAATATTCAAAGACCCTGAGGAAGACATTCTGGAAATGCACAACTGTCTGAGAGAATAAATTGTTTCTCATCGCACTTTCAAATGGGAGCCTGTGTTTTTTGAACAGAGACCTCCAAGCTTTAGGTTCTGTGATGAGGAAATATTCTGTCTTCTTCCACACCTCAGGATTTTATATGTTTCAATCAAATACCTAGCAGCTACTATCACAATGTTTAAAAGACATTTCGACAGGTACATGGATAGGGTAGGTTTAGAGGTATATGGGCCAAAAGCAGACAGATGGAACTAGTGTAGATAGGGCAGACAAAAATGCTGGAGAAACTCAGCGGGTGAGGCTGTATCTATGGAGCGAAGGAAATAGGCAACGTTTCGGGTTTGACCCTTCTTCCGACTGATATGGGGGTGGGGGGGGGGGGGGGTGCAGGAAGAAGAAAGGAAGAGGCGGAGACAGTGGGCTGTGGGAGAGCTGGGAAGGGGAGGGGAAAGAAGGAGAAAGCAGGGACTACCTGAAATTGGAGAAGACAATGTTCATACCGCTGGGGTGTAAACTACCCAAGCAAAATATGAGGTGCTGCTCCTGCAATTTACGGTGGGACATGGAGGAGGCCTAGGACAGAAAAGTCAGATTCGGAATCGGAGGGGGAGTTGAAGTGCTGAGCCACCGGGAGATCAGGTTGGTTATTGCGAACCGAACAAAGTTGTGGGGCGAAACGATCGCCAAGCCTATGCTTGGTCTCACCAATGTAGAGCAGCTGACACCTAGAGCAGCGGATGCAATAGATGAGGTTGGAGGAAGTGCAGGTGAACCTCTGCCGCATCTGGAAAGACTGATTGGGTCCTTGGATGGTGTCAAGGGGGGAAGTAAAGCGACAAGTGTAGCATTTCCTGCAGTTGCAAGGGAAAGTGCCAGGAGAGGGGGTGGTTTGGGTGGGAAGGGACAAATTGATCAGGGAGTTATGGAGGGAGCTGTTTCTGGGGAAAGCTGAAAGGGGAGGAGATGGTAAGATGTGGCGAGTTGGATGTGGGATCCCGTTGGAGGTGGCGAAAATGTCAGATGATTATTTGTTGTATGTGATGGCTGGTAGGGTGGAAGGTGAGAACAAGGGGGACTCTGCCCTTGTTACTGTTAATCCTGGCCAATTTGGAAAGGCTAGGACTTTAAAATGGGGTTAAAGCTTGTGGGCTACTTGGAGATTTGGTCAATTTGGAATTGCTCTCTGCAGAGCTGGGACAAGCTGCAGAGTGGTGCCAGTGTGTCTGGAGCCTAGATACAATTTGCAAGAAAAGAATAAGAACATCGGCAGACCCCGTCAATTAGGTGCAAAGTGCATAGAATGGATTGGATGGCTGCAAATCAGACGATACACCTTGTAATTAATTGTAAATAATGTTGCAGAGTTCTACTTTGCCGAGTGTTGATTGGATGAGGTATTGTGCCTTGCCTGGGTTTCTGGCAGGGGTAAATGTTTCTAAGTTGGCTTCCTTGAGAATTCCAGTTTGAATACAATGTATTGAGCTGCTGTATTGTTGGGTTAGGGAAATGTCTGTTATGTATGGGGTTAATCAATATCTGTAATTGGATTATTAAGAGACCCCCCAGGCGGTTCGGCTCCTCGAGGTCCTGGGACATACAAAAGTCCGCTACCACGAGGTCCAGCGTCGATCTTCTGGGAGAGCGCTTGGGACTACGTGACTTTCTGGAGTGTCTTTGTCTGAGCGAGGCCTAGAGGGCTTGATCGGGCAGATACGAGCATCGAACCTGCGGTGGGATAGGTACAGTAGTTTACCTATCCCACCGCAAAAATATTCCAATGTGGTTTGGAGTAAAATACCTAATTTGCGTCTAAATTATGGTTATTGGAAATAAATGTATAAATTTTACATTTGGTCTTGAAATTGTATGGTAATGAATTGGAGGGACTTTAAAAGTTTGAGATTTGGAATAGACTTGTGGAATCTGGCTTAGGAATAATTGGAGTTTAATTATTAATTGGCATTGTTATTATCTCATCTCCATAAAGGCAGACAAAGATGAGAAGGATTGTTCAAAGTACATTAAGAAGGATGGAACTTGTGAAGATCCGGTAACATGGAATTACTTTGGGAATATGAGAGTTGAAATTAAAATTAGGATTAAAATTGGATTTAAAATTGAAAATTAAAATGGGAATTGAAATCGGAGTTGGAATTGGAAATGGTCAAAAGAGGAACTGTGAGCAGCAGGACTTCCCTTTAAGAGACCGGACTAAGGAATTATTCAGTAGTTAAGAATTAGTACCAGCGAGAACCCCTAGACAGAGAACGAAGCCAATAGAGTAAAAGCGAGAGCCCCTAGACAGAGATCGAACCCAACATAGTAAAGAGCTAATAGAGTAGAGAATCAACATAGTAGAGAGTCAACATAGCAACGAGTTACCATAGTGAGGAGTCATACATACAGAGGTACTGGAGGAAAGACTTAGTAAATTAGAGGGAAATACTTCAATAGGTATTAAGAATAGCAGAGCCGATGCATATTTGACGAATGGATTTGAATTGTTTCACCCTTGATGGTAAAGCGGCTTCTATTATCAAGGTGGAAAGAAATTGTCCCTGGATTCGGCAGTCTTGATTGGATTTATGATGAAATGGATGACATATAGAAATTAATTGTTTAAAGAGAGAGAGAGAGCGAGAGAATAATACAATAACGTGGGTGAATGACTTTACCTGCACACCAGAAAGAGGCCCGTGCTAGCGGTCCAGAGCCCTCAATGACAATGAGTTTTAAGAAATTCTCCCGTGAATTTTATTCAAAGGAACGCGGTGTCATTAATACTTGGTCAAAACACAATTACATTTACTGAGTAATGTGGATCAGTGTGTTGATGACACATTGTATAACTACGTGTTAACTACTGGCTGTTAACAAGTGCTAACAGTGGTAGTTACCAAATCATTTTTTGTCTCATTGCCGGTGCAGCGGTGACTCGTTGTAACGATTATCCATGGTCAAAAAATTCATATTTAACAACTCCCTTCTGGTACAGAAATTGGACATAATTGTACAGAAATTGGACATTTCCATCACTGGTGGGTACAGGAGGTGAATAACAATTATACTGAATAATAGTTTCTATAAAACATGGGGAACAATGGCTAAAAACAAAAGTGAAGGAAGAATTGTAATGCAGATATTTGGTGTGGTTCCCCTGATAACCGCTACCAGTACTTTGCTAGTGTTTTAGCCTAGCTTTGGACCATTTATTTGCCTGAGGTTCTGTTGACATAATCTCTTGAACCTGCAAGAAAGATTGTTACATATTTGGACGGGAAACCTTTAAAATAAATGAGATTGTTCAAACAAAGGTGAAAATGGTCACTGATGTATCAAGCAACCCTGACTGTTTGGTATTGAGTAAAGCAATTTGTGACAGTAAACAGCTGTAACTTCCTTCTAAGGTCACCCATCAGACCAAGTGTTGCTGACCAAAGCAAGGTAACATCTTTTCTCAAATTAATTTGCTACATCTTTTCATCTATTCAAACACCTACAGAGAAAGATGTTGCCTCCGTAGAGAACATGATTATAGCATGCATTTAATAATCATTTGCATTAAACGACTGTGCTTGCATTTGTGAGATCACCATCGCAGAGCAGTGTACTTCCTTTACTAAATACGGTCGGTAGCAGAGTGAAACGTACCACCTGGACTGAAATGTCAGCGTTAGGCACGATAGTCAGGAAGACTTCAAGCTGTTTAATGGTAAGAAATCCCGCAGTTGAGCAATTAAGGAATTGTGCCTAAGATCTGTATACTGTTGCAAGTTTTCTGTGCTGTTTACTTGGTAAAAGATTTTTTAAATTCCAATTTCTTTTTTCTATTCACAAATTCACAAGATATTTCTGGAGGTGAAAGGTTAGTTGAGACTCCACAATAATTCATCAATCCAGAGCAACACAAAGCCTCCCCTACATAGTATCTCTTCTTCTTAGGTGGTCCCTCTGGGTGGAGGATGTGTTGCTCCCACTCCAGGTTTGGGTGGGTCTGAGGTGGGTCTGGATATGCTGGGGGAATGGAGGGATATGGATTGTGTGCAGACAGATAATATCTGGTCTTGGCATCATGTTCGGCACAGATATTGTGGGCCGAAAGGCCTGTTCCTGTGCTGTACTGTTCTATGACTGATGAGACCATTGTGAGAACGACAGATTGTGTTATAGATGAGGCAAGAAGTATCCAATGGGACAGGTAGGCAGGTGTGGGTAGTTTAGGCGATAGGTTTATAGGATCTTATAGAAACATATAAAATTATAAAAGGACTGGACAAGCTAGTTGCAGGAAAAATGTTCCCAATGTTGGGCGAGTCCAGAACCAGGGGCCACAGTCTTAGAATAAAGGGGAGGTCATTTAAGACTGAGGTGAGAAAAAACTTTTTCACCCAGAGAGTTGTGAATTTATTGAATTCCCTGCCACAGAGGGCAGTGGAGGCCAAACCACTGGATGGATTTAAGAGATATAGCTCTAGGGGCTAGTGGAGTCAAGGGATATGGGGAGAAGGCAGGTACTGGTTATTGATAGGGGACGATCAGCCATGATCATAATGAATGGCGGTGCTGACTCGAAGGGCCGAACGGCCTCCTCCTGCACCTATTTTCTATGTTTCTATGTTTCTATGTTTCATTGTTAATGCAGAGCTCTTTATTTTCTCGGTCCATTTACTAGGGGTTCTCAATAACATCCTGAAAGCTCCTTCCCCATGTTAAGCAGTCATGAGCTGGGAATTCCCATGTATAATGCAGTTATAGAGTAATGCAACATGGAAACTATCTTGCAGCCCTAGGCGCAACTTGCCTATGCTGCAAGATGTCCCACGTACACTAATCCCACATGCTCACCTTTTGCTTATATCCCTCTAAACGTTAGGGACAACTTCCAGGGGCTAATTAACTTATAAAGCCGCATGTCTTTGGGATGTGGGAGGAAACTGGAGCACCCGGAGGAAACCCACGCAGCCACAGGAAGAATGTGCAAACTCCACACAGAAGAGTACCAGAAGTCAGGATGGCACTGTGTGGCAGCAGCCTTACCAGATGGACCACTGGGCCACCCTTGAGTGAGATTTGCCAGGATACCTACAAGTTCATCTTAATTCCAAATATTCCCCTGATGCTCTTCCAGAGGTTATAGTGAATAATAAAATCCAAAACATTAGGTTGGGAAAATAGAGAAAAGTTAATTGAAACCATTTACTCCTCGTCATATTTTGGGTTGTATCATCTTTAAACTTTCTTAAGATGCATTGGTTGTGACCACATCCAAAATGACAATTTGTTTCCATGTGGTTTTGGAAACTGCACTTTAATTAGTGAGACTCTGACATTTTATTGAAGCTGTTATTTCAATGTTACTACTCCGTGGCATTTGATTACCCCAAAATAATGGTCACAAAAAGAAAAAAAAATCAGTTTTTCCTTGCTCAACACCCAGGTACAAAGGAAGGAAAACATTTTGTAATGACGTACACATTAGAGATATATTAAATTGTCAGTTATCTAATAATGAGGTGTGATTTCACACTGAATTCCCTAACATAGATTTCAAGCCTTTTTAGAGACGTCATAAGGAATAATAGAATTAGGCCATTCAGCCCATCACGTCTACTCCGCCATTCTATCATGGCTGATCTATCTCTCCCTCCTAACCCAATTCTCCTGCCTTCTCCCCATAACCTCTGACATAACCAAGATCAGCACCTCCATCAGAATAAACAAAGTGAATGAGTCATTTCACTGGAAGTAAATTAGTTAAGAAGTACAAACTTCCTTATCTTTCTAAGTTGAATTGTTAAATGCAACAGTGACAAAAGCTGATTCCAAGCGTGACTGCTCTTAATTCCTGGGTTTTATTAGCATTCCTTTACTGCCAAAGAGAGATGGGAGAAGTTTGTGTTGTCTGCTCAGTATCAGGTGTCAAAATGACATCATTTATTGATGATTTACCTTGAGATTAGTTGGAGTGGTCAGTGATAAATGACTGTGCTTGAAAACACTGTCAGAACGCTTTAGAAGTAACACACCAAGTTCAGAAAGAGGAATGAACCGGTGCTTCACACATCTCATTCCCATGACCCTCTGTCAAATCACAATCTTTTGAAGATTAGGTGGCCCTGTTACTGGTAACGTGTTTAACTATTCAGCATATTTACTGTAAATTTAAACAGTGAAGGCTGCAAATAATGATATTACCACAACAAAATGCAATTATAAATACTCAAAAACGATATACATATATATATATATATAAACTCTGTGTGTGTGTGTGTGTGTGTGTGTGTGTGTGTGTGTGTGTGTGTGTGTGTGTGTGTGTGTGTGTGTGTGTGTGTGTGTGTGTGTGTGTGTGTGTGTGTGTGTGTGTGTGTGTGTGTGGGTGTATGTCATTTTGCCTTGGAAACATTTTTTCTCGAAAACCAGTCACAAATACACTGAGATTTTTACATATTTCGGTGGCGATTTAACTCGACCTCCCTAAATTTGATCAATTATTTCCCCAGATTTTTAATAAAGTTGTTCACAAAACGGACTGTTTTAAAAAAAAATCAAAACCGTTGCGGCAGCTGCGCTTGCTCGCAACGCGCAGGCGCACTTTACACCACCCTTCCCCCCCTCAGTCATTTTTTCGCCTCGCGCTGTGGTGTGGACCAAAGATCCAGAGGGAGTATGTTGAAATATGTTGCATTTGTAGCACAGCTTGTACCATTCATAACCTTATTCATATTTCTTCAATTCCCACAGGATCACACAATGTTAATCTTAGGGCATTCTTGGGAGTTACGACTGATATGCTTCTGCACCTTTTCAACAGCTTCTGAAGTGGCTACAGAGTTGTACATGGGATCCACAAAGCCTGCTGGAGGTAGGGTAGGTGGTGCTTCAATGGGCTGTTTGGGATGTTGTGCACTCCCTCTGTCATTTGTGTTCTGTCTCCTTGTATTCCTGTAATAGTGACACAAGAACACAGAACTTTCTGAGATGTCCCTTGTCTATTTTGGACCACCCGTCCTTCTAGATCTATCAATGTATTACAATTTTAGAAGAAGGCTATGAGAATATCTATGAAATATCTTTGCAGAGTTTCACTCACTCTGCTGGAAATCCCTTCCTGTGACAGAGTTCAACGTCAAGTTTCAGAGGACTTCTGATGGCCCTGTCAATGACATTGGCCTGGGAGAGGATGCTAATATTGGTTTAATTTTACATCTTTCTTTATAAACTTTGAAAAAGGCACATTATGTCTATCCAGTCTCATTCTTTCTAACTTACATGCCTATTAACTCTCCTCTGATTCTCGACTGACGCATAGGGTAATTGACACCAGCACTTCTTTAGGGATGTGGAAGGAAATCAGAGCACCCAACACAGTTGCAGAGAGAATGTACACATTCCACACAAACAACACTGGAGGTCAGCATTGAACACAGGCTACTGGAGCTATGAGGCAGCAACATTACCTGCTGAAAGACATAAAGTGGTGGAGTATAACTCAGTGGGTCAGGCAGCATTCCCGGAGAACATGGATAGGTGACGTTTTGGGTCGGGACCCTTATTCACCCTTGTTTGGAGAAGGGTCCCAAAACAAAATGAAGGGTCCTGACTCATAACGCTTGAAGAATGGTCCAACACAAAACTTCACTAGGAATGCTACCTGACCCGTTAAGTCCAGGATTTTGTCTTTCCTCAGTAAACCAACAATGGCTGTTCCTTTGCCATGCCATTCCTGTCAAAATATCCTGCCAATTCAATTGCCGAGTTTTGAGAAGAAAATGCCATATTTCTCCAGGTACTAATGAGGTTATTCACAACTCTGAAATGTACAGGATGTTGAGGTTGATGTGTAGATTATAAGTTTAGTGTTAAGTTTTACAGTTTCGATCTTCAGACTTCTGAATTCAGTGCTGATGCACCGGTGGTGATGATGAATTTTTTCAATGTGCGGTGTGTTCACTAAGAGGTGGCTCTTGAGGTATAGAAAATAGTGCACATTTTCTCAGATTATGATTTGATTCTTGATCGGTGTTGCACTAATGGGGCAGTTTTGGAGTGGATTCTGCCTTCTGGATGTTTAGTGTAAGATCTTGAACACTTCATTGAAGGAGTGAACAAGTCAAATTCCAAGTTGTTATTGTTAATGATACTTAAGAATCAAGCAATGTTCAGAAAATATCCTCAATGTTCTGTATTATATTATGCTGCATTTAGGTTGCACAACAGAAGGTGGTTTAAATGACAAATATCTTGGAGCGCAGGTGTATGAGGGGTGATCTTATAAGATCACGAGGGGAATAGATTGGGTGAATACACAAAGTATTTTAACCAGGAGGAATCAAGAACTAGGGGAAATAAGTTTATGATGAGAGGAGAAAGATTTAATAGGCACCTGTGGGGGAATCAAGAACCAGAGGGCACAGGTTTAAGGTGAATAGGGAAAGATATTATAGGAATCTGAGGGGTAACCTTTTCCCACAGAGGGTGCAAATTGGGCCAAAGGACCTGTTTCCTTGCTGTATGGCTCTAAGACTCAATCTTCAAATACACAGAATAAAAATGACAGAGACATTTCAGTGAGCTGCTGGCTGTTACTGTCTTGGACCTGCTGATGTAAAGTTCAGTGAACCTAAAACCCAAAGCTCAGAGCCATTCATTGTTGAATATGTAATGTCCTGTTTGGGCACTGTGAGTGCAGTTTGGTGGCTGTAGGCTGGTAAAGGAAGCTTGGGATTGGGTAGTCAAGCCAGGCAAGTGCTGGGCTTGGAGTTGCAGAAGGAAAACGTCAGGAGACATTGGAGTTGGGAGAGGGGACGTCAAGACTGGGCAGGGAAGGACAGTGATCTATAGCATTGGTGGATGGACCAAGTGGAGGATGGGCAAGCAGTTGCTGGAGAGGGATTAGGACTTCCATTGTCAGCCTAAATCTCAAGGATTTGCGAGTGAGATTGGAATCAGGAGGCTGGACTGCAGGGTGTTAGGAGCAAGAAGTGGAGGCAGGGAGATGAGAGTAGATTCAGGGTTGGGGAGGCCAAGTGATTAAAGTTTACTATGGGCCTTCTTTAAGGTCATAATGTAACATGGGAAAATTGGGGTTGGAAGAAGGCAAATGGTTAAAGTTATCTAAGGACCTTGCCTTAAAGGGGTCTTAATCCCAATCTAACTCTGTTTAGTTGAAGCCTTTGGGAGAGCATTGGCCAAATTAAGGAAACAAAAATAGACAACATCCCAGGCACAACTGGCATGGAAATCACAGCAGCCACACACGCATGAACCAATGGACATCACAGGAATATTTAAACTGACAATTATTAGAGGCGATGATTATCCCCATATGATGTCCTCTGTAGTTATAATTGGTCAATAATTGTATCCATATTGCTTGCGAATATGACAATATGCACTCATACAGGCACACACACACATGAACACACACATACACACACACATACACACACACACACACACGCGGGGACACACACACACACATACACACATGGACACACACACACTCGGACACACACACACACATACACACACATGTATTATGAATGTATGGTCACAAACAGGATGTATACATATGGATTAGAAAATATTTGTGTGAAATAATACATGTGGTGGAGGAAGGATAGTCTTTGAGGGGATCATGAAATAAACCACTGGAAGAGGAACAAAGACAAATACAACAGAACCTCTGTTCTGTACAGACTCGTGTTCAAAAGGCAGCATCCTGTGGCAGGCCTCCTTCAGATTGATTTTAAATAAAAGTATTCCTTCTTGTTCTCCTTGTTAATCCTCCGAGCTTAATTTGGTTGGGGCAGGATGAGGGACTATAAAACTTTTATAAAACTTCAGGCTATGCGATTACAAATTTTTCCAAGCCACAAAGTTCTTTGGTATTAGACTCACCATTGATGGGCACACCAGAGGAGAAGTTACTCACTCCAGCTCAGTGACGTGTAGGAAAGCATAAAAATACCATTTAATGTCACAGCTTGTAAATTATTTGTTTCATCTCTCAACCATTGGTAGTTCCTGACTTGAAGAAGGGTCTTGACTCGAAACGTCACCTATTCCTTTTCTCCAGCGATGCTGCCTGACTTGCTGAGTTGCTCCAGCCTTTTGTGTCTATCTTCTGGCTACTCTGGTTCTCCTGATTTCCCATAGTCTGGAATATTGCTCTCACCCAAACTTCTATTGCCTATTTCCCTAACTCAATCCAATCATTCTTCATAGAGTTTCCTGGTATGGCAATTCCAATTCTCAGTAATGCAGGAGATTGCAGAGAGCATAGGACACAGCATCATGAAAACAACCTTCCCCACCATCAAAAACATTTGCAATGAGGCCTCTAGGCAGCACCTATCATCAAGGATCCCCATCATGCCTTTAATCCTGACCTGTCCGTGTGGAGTTTGCATGTTCTCCCTGTAACTGCATGGGTTTCTTCTGGGCTCTTTGCTTTCCTCCCATATTCAAAGACGTGTAAAGTTAGTTGGTCAATTGGCCAGTGTCAATTATCCTTGAAGTAGGTGAGAAGTAGAATCACTTCCTACTACTAAACCACATCCGACAAATTAGAATAGGTTAATAAGAACGTGGAGAGAATAGGTTTAAGGGCCTGTCCCACGATATGAGTTTACCCAAGAGCTCTCCCGAGTTAAAAAAAATAATTAAACTCGTGGTAAGTACATAGAATGTATGTAGCGGGTAAGTAGGAGCTCGGGACATCTCTTAGCGGCTCGTAACGCTAACGGCAGGGTACTTGGGAAACGTGGTAAGTTCGTGAAGTTTTTTCAACATGTGAAAAATGTCCACGAGAGCCCCGAGTACCTACGAGTGGCTATTACCATAGTTCTCCAAGTTCGAATCAGGGGAAACTCGGGAGAACTCTTGAATTACCTCATACAGCGGGACAGGCCCTTTACAGAGGAATGGGTTTACACTATGAGCTGCCATAGATTCCATAGGCTGAATGTCCACTATCTCTGTCTTAGGGAAAATTTCACATGTGAGAATTTTGTAGAAACAAGGAACTGACGATAGACAATAGACAATAGACAATAGGTGCAGGAGTAGGCCATTCGGCCCTTCGAGCCAGTCCCGCCTTTCTATGTGATCATGGCTGATCATCCACAATCAGTACCCCGTTCCTGCCTTCTCCCCATATCCCCTGACTCTGTTTTCTTTAAGAGCTCTATCTAGCTCTCTCTTGAAAGTATCCAGAGAACCGGCCTCCACCACCCTCTGAGGCAGAGAATTCCACAGACTCACAACTCTCTGTGTGAAATACTGTTTCCTCATCTCCGTTCTAAATGGCTTACCCCTTATTCTTAAACTGTGGCCCCTGGTTCTGGACTCATCCCAACATCGGAAACATGTTTCCTGCCTCTCGTGTGTCCAAACCCTTAATAATCTTTTATGTTTCAATAAGATTGCCTCTCATCCTTCTAAATTCCAGAGTACACAAGCCCAGCCTCTCCATTCTCTCAGCATTTGACAGTCCCACCATCCCGGGAATTAACCTTGTGAACCTACACTGCACTCCCTCAATAGCAAGAATGTCCTACCTCAAATTTGGAGACCAAAACTGCACACAATACTCCAGATGTGGTTTCACTCGGGCTCTGTACAACTGCAGAAGGACCTCTTTGCTCCAATACTCCTATACTGTATGATGGTGGTTTATTAAAAAGGACAGAAAGTGCTGGAGTAACTCAGGTGGTCAGGCAGCATCTCTGGAGAACATGGATAGGTGATGTATCGGGTCGGGACCCTTCTTCAGATCTGGGACAGAACATGGAGGCAGATTAGGAGAGCAATGGAATCATAGAGGGGGAGCAGTGAGAGAGGGTCTCTCGGAACTCCCGTTGGAGAGAGGAGGAGAACTTCTTCAAAGTAGGCATGCCTTGAGGAGATTTTGCATTGGTACGGTAACATGTAGTAACAATGCAGATGCTGGTTTACAAAAAAAGTTCCAAAACACAAAAACACAAAACGCTGGAGTGACTCAAAATATAGTGAATTTGCCAGGTCGGCAAAATTTTGTCTGAGGATATATTGGGCAAGGAAGGAATATTTTATTTAGAACAGAGGAAGTTGAGGGTAAACTTATTGGAGATATAAAATTATGAGCAGCCAGGAAAAAATAAATAAGAAAGACCTATTTCCCTTGGCAAAGGAGCCAAAACTCAAAGGACTGTAATTTATTGTAATTGTTAGCAAGCTTAGAAAGAGTTGAGGAGAATTTTGTTTACCCAGAGTGTAGCAGGGTACTGGAGCATAATTTAGAGATACAGCATGAAAACAGTCCCTTCTGCCTACTGAATCCACGCTGACCATGATCACCCCGTACACTAGTTCTATCGTACATGGTAGGAACAATTTAAAGTAGCCAGTTAACCTGCAAACCTGTACATCTTTGGAATGTGGGAGGAAACCGGAGCATACGGAGAAAATCCACGTGGTCTTGGGGAGAACGTACAAACTCCACACAGGCAACACCCATAGTCTGGATTGAACCCGGGGTCTGTGGTGCCGTAAGGCAGCAACTCTACCACTGTGTTGCTGTGCCAGTTACTACTTGAAAGGGTGGCAGTGACAGAAACTCCCACTGCATTGGACAATATTGGGATGTATGATTGAAGAGTTGTTACCTGCAGGGCTGTGGACAGGAATAAATGGCAAAGTTAGGCTGGACATCTCTTTATGAATGTATGGTCACAAACAGGACGTGTGGTCACAAACAGGACATCCTGCTATGCTGCAAATTTCCTATGACTGTATGTTGCACGTTTTTGACCAAGCTTCAATGTTTCCTTATTTGTCTCAATACCTGAGTTTATTCACATATACTCCTGAACTACTGTGAAAAGCCTTGGTGCATTTTGCTGAAATTGCTATGTAAAAGCATGCATTGATTTTACTGCTCACTATTATATTCATGCTACTGTCTAACCTCAGGAGTATCTTCAGCAACAGACTGTTTCCACCAAGATGCAGGACAGAACGCCACAGGAGATCCTTCTCTGTGGCTATCAAACTGTACAACTCCTCCCCCTTCTGTCATGGTGTAGACTGAGACTGACCACCCTACCCCTCCACCCATAATCTTTGCACATCCCCAATCCTTTCCACTCGTCACTTTAATTTCATGTTTCATGTATTTTGTGTCTTTATGACTGTTGACAGATCTACAGTATTTCCCTCCTGGGATAAATAAAGTTCTATCATTTCATATCATACGTCTTTTCTATCTTTAATCTGCAGAGAAATCTTCACCAAAGCTTCACAGCTGCTGTTGGTGCCATTTTGCATTTGCCAAGGGGGAACATTTTTGTGAACAAAATCATTTTCTGCCTGACAATATCTATCTCTAGAATGCCAGAGGTTGCGAGGAGAACTGATAGAAGTATATAAAATCTAGAGAGGTATAAATAGGGTAGACAGTCAGAACTATTTCTGAACTAGGGAATGCAGCTTAGGTTAACCAGATTAATTCCCGGGATGGCGGGTCTGACATATGATGAAAGAATGGGTCGACTGGGCTTGTATTAACTGGAATTTAGAAGGATGAGAGGATATCATATAGAGACATATAAAATTCTTAAAAGATTGGACAGGCAAGATGCAGGAAAAAAAATGTTCCTGATGTTGGGGAAGTCCAGAACCAGGGGCCACAGTTTAAGAATAAGGGGTAGGCCATTTAGGGCTGAGATAAGGAGAAACTTTTTCACCCAGAGAGTGTGAATCTGTGGAATTCTCTGCCACAGAAGGCAGTGGTGGCAGAGAATTAATTCTTAAAAAAAACTTCATTGTGTTCTAATTCCTTCTGAGAATTTTGGGCTCAAATTATATAGGCTGTTATTGGAACAATAGGACAGACACCTTAATTAATTAATTTAAAGATTATAAACTTAAATCACACTATTTACAATACAATACAATACAATACAATATTTATTGTCATTTGAACCTCAGTGAGGCTCAAACGAAACTCTGTTTCTACAGCCATACAAACAAAAACGATTCCTACTAGACACACAACCAATTCACACAAACATCCATCACAGTGAACCTCCTCCTCACTGTGATGGAAGGCAGAGTCTTTTCTCTCCCCGGCTCTCCATTTTTCTCCCGATGTTGAGGCCCCAGGCGGGCGATGGTAAGTCCCGCGGCCATTTTAGGCCGCGCCGGGCGATGTACGGCCCCGCTCCAGGTCTAAAAGTCACAAAGTTGGAGCCCCCGGCGGGCGCTGGAATGTCCCGCGGCCATTAAAGCCGCGCCGGGTGATGTTCTGGCCCGCTCCGTGTCGTTCCAACCCCGTGACACGGGCTGGAGAAGTCGCGGTGCAGGATCTCCGGAAAGCGGTCTCCCACCCGGACCCGCGAGCTCCCGATGTCACAGTCCACCAGACCTGCGGCTGCAGCTGGAGCTTCCGAGCTCCAGGGTCGGGCCGCAGCAGCGAGCCACCACCGCTCCCCACGCTCCGAGGCCGGCCAGCCCCACGATGGTAAGTCCGCAGCTCTGCAGGCTCCGTGACTGGAGCCCTGGGTTTTTCCGGTTGGAGGCTGCTCTACGGTGCTAGGCCCCAACGACAACGGAGACCCGACAGGGAAAAGGTCGGGTCTCCCGTGCAGGGAAGAGATTTTTTTAAGTTTCCCCCCGCCCCCCACATAAACACAGTTAAAAACAGTATTTTAAAAAATACAACAACTACATTTAACTAGACAAAAAAAGAAAAAAAAGACAGACAGGCTGTAGGGGCCGCTGCAACAGTGTCGTGCCGCCAATCAGATTGAGAGTCTTCTAAAAGTCTGAAAAAGAATAATTAAATTGTTGATTTTAAAAAATATATCTAAGAAAATTGTTAATGTCCTTTAAGAAAAGAATCTGCTGAGCCTGTCCAATTGCGGTGGCACAGTGGTAGAGTTGCTGCCTTACAGCGCCAGAGATCCATGTTCAATCTTGACCATAGGTGCTGTCTGCATGGAGTTTGAATGTTCGCCCTGTGATCTGCGTGGGTTTTCTCCGGGAGCTCCAGTTTCCTGACACACTTCAAAGACGTACTGGTTTATAGGCTAATTGGCTTGGCAAATTTGTAAATTGTCCCTAGTGTGTGTAGGATAGTGTTAGTGTGCAGTGATCTCTGGTTAGCACGGCTTTGGTAGGCAGAACGGCCTGTTTCCACACTATATCTCTAAACTAAACTAAACTAAACTAAATTGGGCCCTGTTGGAATTATAGACCAACATTAATTACTAAATTATTTTTCCATAAAGGACACAGAGGTGTGATCACTGAGCATCCCATTGAATCTGTCTCAGTACCAAAACCAAGGTCAGGATAGACCCGGTGCTGTGAGGCAACAGCTCTACCAACTGTGCCACTGTGCTATCCCTGCTATTTAAGTCCGCTATTACATTTATAAAGAAGGTATCCCCAACCACACAGTGCTGAAACTCATGGACATGGGACCAGCAGGCCAGACCACTGGGAATTCACTCAGTTTAGAGGGCTTGCAATTTTCTCTGGATGGGTGGTGTTCTGACATTGTAGGCAGCCTAGAATAGAGGAATGAATGTGAGATCCTTCAAGATTTCTGGGTGCCTGATCTTGCCTTGCATCCAGTGAAATACCTTCGAAGCCCAGTCAATGCTGCAATGTACGAAACACAGTCCATTAATATTACATGGTGCAAACAACAGAGCTGCAGGCAAGTATTTTGAAAGGGTGGATTTGTGATAAGAGAAAATAAAATAATGAGAGGATTAAAGCCAACACGAGCTGGACTAGATTTTAAATGGTGCAAACCTTCAGAAAGAAAAAGTCTGGAAACTCTTGGGATACTCTCCCTTTGTTCGGCTGAGAAGGACGCTTGTGATTTTTATCTTACTTGCCTAGCATAAAGTTAATGCAGCCCTGTCAAATATTAAGGTACACTTAGAGAAGGAGCAGATTGTTGTCTCTGAAGCCATTCTATTGTGGCTTCACACTAACTTATTTGTGATCAAACATTATTCAGTGCAGCTGCATCTCTTGAACTCTGATGTTTGTTTGCAGATAAGATCGTGATAACATGACAAATCATTAAAAGCGCTGTCAGCATTGAGAAAGAGCAGTGGTTGCTCTTCTATCATCTGGGCATTGAGGGGATGCCGAGCATTGACTTCCCTCATCATGCGCTGCTTTCAGGCAAAACGCCACCTCACAATTGCAAATTGCTGTCAACTCATTTGTTCAAAGATGATGGGTAAGAGATTGTTTTTCTGGGGAATGCATCCTTCCCCTCAGCATTCATGGGCTTCAGTTCCATTTGAAGATAACGATTGACACGTGAAAACAATAAGAACGTGACATTATTTTAAAAAGTAATATTACCCCGAGACATATTTTAGCAGGAGTGTGTTTCAAAGTCTTAACATGTCTCGAACTAAGGCTTCTTCTTGAAGGGCAGAATTGCTTTGCCATTTTCAGCAGATGAACTGTGCAGAATAATTTTTTTCAGACAAGACAGTCGGATGGAAACCATTACTGTTTGATCTCTACCATTAAAGCGTTTGGCCTGCGTTTCCTCATGCGTTTTCAACCTTTCTGATTACTCTAATTTGCACATATCAACATCAGTGCTGGTAGGAGGGCAGTTCCAGGGCCCCAACTCTTCTTCTCACGGTACTTGATCTCGCTGAGACTGATCCACAAGGTGCAATGGCTGCCAGGATCAATCAATACAGGCAGAGTGAGCAGCCTGGGAAATGGCTTTTTAAAAATCATTTGCTCCACAGATGCACAAACGTTGCCACTCGCAAGATTAGATCCCTGGGGACAGAGGCTCTGCTTGTCAAACCCAAGCCTGCCATCATATGCCCATCCCAGCCATCCCAGTGCAACATGTACCAGTACCATAAAATATAGCACAAAGTGATGGAGGAACGCAGCAACATGGACAGGGGACGTTTTGGGTCGGACCTGAAATGTCACCTATCTATGTCTTCCAGTCGTGCTGCCTGACCCACTGAGTTACTCTGGCACTTTATGTCTTTCAAATAAAGCCTGCAGGTCCTTGCTGGATCTTCTCCGGAAAAGCCTTTGATGAGACAATATTATAAAGGAGGAGAGGTGGAGGGATAATACACTTTGGTTTTGCTTAGCATTTATGCAGTGACTAATTCAACTGGTATCCAAGTGAAAACATAGAAGAAACCCCTCCCATGATAATCACTTTTTTTTAAATTACAGTTCAGGAATGCACCTCATTGTCTGGAAATTTGGAGAAATCAATGTTTAGGCTACCAATATTATCTTTATTTTTAACGTGCACTGTCTGAGGATGCGAATAAAGCATATAGGAATAACTGCTAATTATCAAATTCTCCGTGTGACAAAAATACAGGGTACACCACTGATTTTCCAACACCCTTGGTTCCAGAGCATTTCTGGATTTTCCATTTTATCGGACCAACAGAGGCCACATCCTCTGAAAGGAAACATAGAAACATAGAAAATAGGTGCAGGAGTAGGCCATTCGGCCCTTCGAGCCTGCACCGCCATTCAATATGATCATGGCTGATCATCCAACTCAGTATCCCATCCCTGCCTTCTCTCCATACCCCCTGATTCCTTTAACCACAAGGGCCACATCTAACTCCCTCTTAAATATAGCCAATGAACTGGCCTCAACTACCTTCTGTGGCAGAGAATTCCACAGATTCACCACACTCTGTGTAAAAAAAGATTTTCTCATCTCGGTCCTAAAAGACTTCCCTCTTATCCTTAAACTGTGACCCCTAGTTCTGGACTTCCCCGACATCGGGAATAATCTTCCTGCATTTAGCCTGTCCAACCCCTTAAGAATTTAGTATGTTTCTATAAGATCCCCCCCTCAATCTTCTAAATTCTAGCGTGTACAATACAAGGTTACCGGAACAATCCGCTGAGGCAGCAAAGTCAGCTTCGGAAGTCAGCTATGGAAACGGATCTGCCAGCCTCGGCCGGTCTGGAGTTCCAGAGGCCAGGCTGCAGGAGGCAAATTCTACCAGCTGATTGGCATGGAAGTCCCGATGAGGTTGAGATCGGCCACCTCACCCGGCCTTGGCCCACCATTTTCAGGGGGGCTTCCAGGAAGGATTTCAAGTGCGCTCTCGTAATTTGGTTAGGATTAAAGGAAGCGCCGGACCACAAGTTGCTGGATTTGTAACTGTATTTTTTTTCCTGGTGTCATGGAGAACTAGGTATTCCAAAATTGATATTCAATGATTTGGAGAGGGTAAGAAATTATTTTTACAAAGGTGCCCATCTGTGATTTTTCCTCTTTGTCTTACAAAGTTGCATGGGTTGAAATTAATTGGAGACCATTATAGAATTAAAGATGACGGACATATAGCATTCTGATATCAAGTTCCAGGATCTTTGCTGCAGCTTATTATTTGGAGTGGGCTTTCATCTTCACTGAGCAAAACACAAAGTGCTGGAGGAACTCAGTTTGTATTTTGCTCAAAATTCCAGCATCTGCAGTTCCATGTGGCTCCACCTGGAATTGCATCACTGGAATTTAGAAGGATGAGAGGAGATCTTATAGGAACATATAAAATTATTAAGGGATTGGACAGGCTAGATGCAGGAACAATGCTCCCGATGTTGGTGGAGTACAGAAACAGGGGTCACAGTTTAAGAATAAGGGGTAGGCCATTTCGGACTGAGATGAGGAAAAACGTTTTCACCTAGAGTTGTGAATCTGTGGAATTCTCTGCCACAGAAGGCAATGGAGGCCAATCCACTGGATGTATTCAAGAGAGAGTTGGATATAGCTCTGAGCGCTAACGGAATCAAGGGATATGGGGTGAAAGCAGGAATGTGGTACTGATTTTGGATGATCAGCCATGATTATATTGAATGGTGGTTCTGGCTCGAATAGCTACTCCTGCACCTATTTTCTATGTTTCTATGTTTCTATCTTACATCTTCACTGCCCAAGCAGTGATCTGATGGAGTCAATTTCCTGCCCCTTATAAAACCTACCTGGTTTCCGTTCATTAAAAATAATGGACCAATAATCAAGTCAAGAGTAAGAGTGTTTTATTGTCATATGTCCCGGATGGGACAATGAAATTCTTACTTGCTGCAGCACAACAGAATATGTGAATATGTAAACATTGTATATAACGGGGGGAAAAAAGAAAAAGTTCAATAAATAACAAATATAGTGCAAATCACAAATAATAATATAGTCTTTTGCAGTTCAGAGCTCATAGCTTATTCGTTGTGTTTAATAGCCTGATGGCTGTGGGGAAGAAGCTGTTCCAGAACCTGGACGTTGCAGTCTTTAGGACCCTGTACCTTCTTCCTGATGGCAGTGGTGAGATAAGTGTGTGGTCAGGATGGTGTGGGTCCTTGATGATTTTGGCTGCATACTTGAGGCAGCGACTACGTTAGATCCCTTCGACAGTGGGGAGATCAAAGCCGGTGATGGACTGGGCAGTGGTCACAACTTTTTGTAGTCTTTTTCGCTCCTGGACGTTCAAGTTGCTGAACCAGGCCACGATGCAACCAGTCAGAATGCAGTCATGATTATAGAGTGAGTAAAGCAGTTTATACAGCTTGTTCAGCTGAAAGTAGAGTAGGTTATGGGCATGATGTGGCTGGAAATGTGATTCACTCCACAGGTGTAAAATCACTATTTGACTTGATCAAGACGGTGAAATTACATTAAATTTCAGTTACTCCAGCATTTTTTGTTTTTCCTTGGTAAACCCACATCTGTAGTTCCTTGTTTCTACTCAGATGATCTTGGTAGGAAGATAGTTCCCACGTGTTCCCTAATGGAGGTAGTAACAAACGTGGCTTATTGGTGCTGGTACATTGCCGAGTCCTTGAACATCGCTCAATCTATTGGCATCAAGCAGTCGCAGAACTCTCCTTGAAAAGCTCTGTGCTGTCCTCACTGCTGGTGCTGAGGCATCTTTGATAGTGAGTAACAGTGGACAATGACATTTGACCCTCTAGTGCAGCAAGCCATGTGCTGGTGGTAGTTAGGAAGCAACTTCTTCAAACTAGCCTTGTTGAAGCCCTGACTATGATGGAAGAGGTGTCGGGGTATGCCATTTGGTGTTTCTTGACCATGGCGTGCAGCTCTCCCAGTGATAACCGGACATCTGCCTTGGGCGGGATGTAGACCACATTCACGATGATGGAGGTGCATCGCCCCGGGTGTCGAAGGGACACCACTTCACTGGTAAATGATCCTGGCAGAAGTTGGACAAGATTACTACATCTGACACCATGAAGAGTTTACCATGAGGCTCACAGTGACATCTTTTCATTTTTCCAGATGACAGCATCTGGTCTGTGAGATGGATTGGGAAACCCTCAGAAAGGTCTTGACCCGAAACGTCACCTATTCCTTTTCCCCAGAGATGCTGCCTAACCCGCTAAGTCAGTTTAGTTCAGCTTAGTTTATTGTCACATGTATCGAGGTACAGTGAACAGCTTTTGTTGCGTGCTAACCAGTCAGCGGAGTGACAAAACATGATTACAATCGTGCCATTTACAGTGTACAGATACATGATAAAGATAATAACGTGAATAATGTATAGTGCAAGATAAAGTCAGTACAATCTGATCAGAGATAGTCTGAGGGTCTCCAATGAGGTAGATAGTAGTTCAGGACTGTTGACTAGTTGTGGTAGGATGGTTCGAGTTACTTCATCTTTTGTGTTTAGCTTCATTCTTATTATCAGGCCTCCCCGACGACCACGTTCCCGGGCTCAATGGTGGCATCCCCGGCAATTCCAGGTAGTGCACTCATGGTTTATGTAGGCCACGGGGTCGGGGATTCCCCTGCCGTCAGGAACTCCATTGCCATTGAGAGTTCACAGTAGCGCTAATCCATTTAAATGGAATAGAAGCCCGTCTGTTGAAACACTGATTTGTGCTGTTACTTTTAGCTTCAGAAGTTCAAAACAACGATATTTAATCTTAAACCTGTTCTGGCTGCTGGCGAAATGTCACCATGGGAATAATGCATATTAGTGTTGAGCGGCTCAGAACAAGTCAGAAGCCAATTTTACTTCTCTCTTTATTTTATTACGATTGACTGAAATAGAAACAAAAACACAGGGAGATATAAAACCGGCTGCGATTTGTTCTGCTCTATTGCATAAAGTCCAGATGACCCCCCGGTGAATTTCCTGCACTTTGCCATGGATTATGAAGTGTGGCTGCAGTTAATCATAGCAAATATCAAATCCCAGATCTAGCCATGTAAGATATTTGCCATCTTTAACTGGATAATAAAAAGCTGCAAGCGCTATCAAATAAATTAATGTCTGAACTCCACAGGAGCCATTGACTGACTGTCACAGTGAGGTTTTTATCTGTGTCCAACTGCACAGAGCTGCTGGCATTGGAAAGTGCACAAGCCAACCTTTTGTTGTTTTTATCTTCAGAGAACTGCCCTCAGAGAGTTCTGTTGCGTTTGGTCTGATTAAACGAGCGAGCTCCTGTTCCTGCTGAGAGCCATCAAAATCTTTTTTTAGTAATGAGACTGGACAATTCTTACTGAAGGCAAAAATAAATAAAATAATTCATAGCCTTCTGCTTGGCTGTAATCCCGTAAAGAGAAATGCGAGAGAACTCTCCGCCAATTACACTAAAAAAGAGATACAGCAGTATCACACAAACAAATTCTAATATTCTTCCTTCTATAATCAGGCAAAAGATCGCTACTCTACTCTAATTCACAATAAATCCCTTTCACCCAGCATCCCAATACTTGCTGTCTCACATTTGTTTCCCATTAAGTAATGTTACAGTTTAAACAAATCCCAATCGTGTTTTCAAAACCCTCCATGGTCTCACCCCTTCTTACCTCTGTAATCTCTTCCAGCCTTGGAGTTCAATGAGATGCTATGTTCCTCTGCTTCTGAGCTTCTGATTGCCCCTGAATTGAATTGCTCCATCAATGATTGCTGTGCCTTCAACAACCCAGGCACTGAGCTCTGATATTCCTTCCCTAACCTCTCCGCCTCCTTTAAGGCACTCCTTAAAACCTGCCTCATTGAACTAATCTTTTATCAGTCCTAATATATAGCACAGCACCTTTCTATTGTTTGATGACACTCCTGTAAAATACCTAGAATACCTGTTGTAGTTACAATAAATGTGTATTATGGTGGAACATTTTTGTTACAGCAACAGATTTTTCATCTTTGCAATATGACTTCTATATATCATCATAAAAGTATATATTTGTGACTGAGCTTCAAATCCCACACGTACGAAAATAATTATGCAAAGCTCTCTGACATCTCCTTCAGAGCCTACAGGGTGCATCAGGTCTGGCAGCATCTCAGGAGAAGAAACAGTGCTAATATTTGAGTTATCTCTAAACCCCTCTATCACTTTATCTGTAAAAGGGTCTCAACCGAAACGTCACCCATTCTTTCTCTCCAGAGACGCTGCCAGTCCCGCTGCGTTACTCCAGTATATTTGTGGCTATAATTTGATCATTTGACTCAACATAAAGCAAGACCTGAAAAGCTGAACTTCAGAACATTAGACACAAGGAACTGCAGATGCTGGTTTAGAAAAAAAAAAGTGCAAAGTGCTGGAGTAACCCAACAAGTCAGGCAACGTCTCTGGATGACATGACGTTTCCATTCGGGACCCTTCTTCGGACTAATTCACCCGGTCAGAACATGGTCGAAGACAGGAGAGCATTCAGAACATTAGCCTGATTACCTGGCTGCCCTCAAATGAGGAAGGTAGGAGAATGAGCAGTGTTCAATTAAATTTTCCTCATTTAACTTATGAACAAGCCACAAGCCAGTTGTCTGCTATTAAAGTGGTTTTCTATTAGTCACAAATCAGTCGTACTTCAGTTACTTTCTTTTGTAGATACTTTCCTCATGAGAAAATTCAGGACTGCCCTGGTTGAAAGGAGGGAAAGGATCCTATTAACAAAAAACATCTGGTTGTTTCCTGAGGATCTAGGCTAAATGAACGAGATTCATGTGAACGAATGAAGGGACAGAAATGTCTTTCATTACATCCTCGGTCAGTAGCCTGGTGAGCAAGGATCAAAAACAGCATTGCCGAACCATTGAAATAACTTGATATAAATAGAAACAGTTTCACTGTCACAATCTTGCCTCTGGCAAGTCACGTTACCCAGGGTATGGTTGGATATCAGATTGCACAAAAGCATGCGGGTTTCTATTCATTATTTCCTTTCTCAGTTTTTAGTCTAATTTTTGCCCAATGTAGCCAAAACAGCAATTTTCTAAATGATTAATAACAGTAATGACAAAAATGAAGCAATCAGCTAAAATTAATTGCATCTACTTTTATTATCCGGGCTATTATCTGCCTGATTTAACAAGACTATCTCTGACCACTTCCTCAGCTCCCTTCCCAACCACATCTCTCCACTCTTTGCCAGTTCCACCCCTCGCGTTATTTGCCCTTGGGGAAAACAACTTCCGCAGTCCCCTTCTCAATTCATTCTTAGACCTCCATCAATCAGCATCCCTTTGTACAGTTAAACTGCTTATCTGCTTGCCTGCCTCCGTCAATTATGCCCCTGCTCAGAAGAACAACCTTCTCCTTTCTCTCTGCAGGATAGGGGCCACACACCTACACGGCACACAACTTGTAAAGTCATTCAATCCTGGGATATAGTTAGGACGCATGAAATACATCACAAATTTTTTTTTAAACCGCACATGTTGGAAATGAAAACATTCAACTCATTTGGGAAGTTGGGTGCCACGGAGGCACAGAGTGAAGAACAGTCCCGACTCAAAATGTCACCTATCCATGTTCTCCTAAGATGGTGCATGACCTGCTGAGCTACTTCTACCCTGAAAGACTCTTTTAGAACCATGTGTCTGTGCAGAATCAGGATTGTAAAGCCTATCATAAGAGAGACCAATGATTCTAACTTACTTTATTGTGAGTCTTGCTCAGCAGTCTTGTTAACCCACATCATTCAGAAAGAAAGTGTTATTTTAATATATCCTGCGGTGCTTTATAGCCAATTGATTTTTTTAAAGCATAGTTATGTAATAATGTACGAATTGTGGCATCCAATTGCGTGAAGTCCCTCAGACAGTAATAACAACTAAATAGCCTGTCATTTTGTATGTGATGGAATACAAAAAGAAGGGTTTCGGCCCGAAACGTCGCCTATTTCTTTTGCTCCATAAATGCTGCCTCACCCTCTGAGTTTCTCCAGCATTTTTGTCGACAATGGAAATATGGTTTTGTTTTTCAGAATTGCTCCATGGAATCTTTTCCATCTACCAGAGAGGGCAAGTCCTGAAGCCTTGGTTAATGTTTTATCTATAGAACAAAGTATATCTACACTTCCCACTAAGTAGAAAGAGATGGTCAAATACAATGCAGTGAAGCATTGTCAACCTTTGAGAATACCACCATAGTCTAATACCACCATAGTCCAACATATGTAATTTTGCTATATGTCATATGTTGCATAAATGTTGTATGTGGGTGTTTCCGTGAATATGGGTAGCAACCTGTGACATGGGTGGTCAAATTTGAAAGTTATTAAATCATAATGAAATACCACAGGATTAAAAATGGGCCTACCGATTATCCCTTTGAGCTAATTTGTGATCAAAATCGACCTAAATTTGACCAAAATTTAATACTTTCAAAATTTGGAGAAAAAAAAACAGAAAAAAATTATTTACAAAACATATAAGACATATGGGACACTTACTGATTTTGAAGCTCCCTTACAAAATGTCGGCACCTAACCCACCACGTGGCCCACATTTCAAAGAGGTGCAGTTCATTGGGCTAATTGACTTCTGTAAATTGTCCTGAGTGGCACAAGATTTGGCACAACGGTCATGTTACACCAGGCAACAGTGAACCCTGCTCCTATAGATGTTTCTAGGACTTGGATTACCTACAGCAGATACTTCAAAGGACTAGAGAGATTCCACTGACACTGCCTCTGCAAAATCTTCTTCATTCTCTGGAAAGGTAAATAAAAATAACATCACATTCCATTCTCAGGCCAACAACTATAATATTGAGGCCACAATTAGCCACAGTTGGCTCTGCTGGTCACGCTGCATTGCTCACATGCTCAACATCAGACGCCTGAAACAAATATTCCATATCGACTTTGTTCATAGTAAGACACAGAGTAAAAGATTCAAGGATGTTCGCAGAATCACCTTTTAAGTGCCTCCAGCGCTTTCAAGGTCAGCTGCAGGAGGTGCTCCAGGAACACAAAAATGGGGAGTGAGGAGAGGGACGTCGGTTCACGGGAACGGCTCCAGCACAACCCAGCACACGGACCGACCGGACTTTGGACTTTAAATAATGACGGTGCCAGCATGAAGATTTTCACTGGGCAGTTGCATATGTGATAAATAAAACACTATTGAACTATTGGACTATTAAATTGACCAGTAGTACCACAGATTCTTGGGAACCCTTGACTCGTGATCATTATAATGGAAAAGGGGTTTCAGGGGTGCCAATAGAAGCCTATGGTTTATGCATCAGCAGCACATGGAAATATTGCAGAAAGAATGCCACACATTCCAATCTACTTGTCCCCTCAGTTCAGCACGTCCGAACCCAACTGGGGCAGAACTGCACGTGTCATGTTAAGGGCCTGTCCCACCGCGACAACCTAATCTGTGAGTTTAGAAGAGTTTGCTCTCGACTCAAACTCACAGCATGGTCGACACGTGGTCCTAAGAGGTCACTGGAACTCTCCTTCATGCTCGAGGGAAGTTCCCGCGTACTTGTGGCCTCAGTTTGGTCAAGGAAAACCTTTCAGCATGCTGAAGAATTTTCCGCGAGTAAAGATTTGTCAGCATGGTTCTTTTGAACTTGTAGTGCAGTGGAGTGGGATCGCTAGGCAGTCGGGGTAGCCGTAGGCAATCTCCTTTGCTGACCGGGCATTTTAATTGGCTCATTGGAGTTTTCAGAACCAAGCAAAACCGACCGGTAATGTTACTGTAAATGCCCGTTAAACTTTATTTAAATTTGTCTGGCTTCTTAAAAGTGTCTCCACTCCTTCTCCCCCCCCCTTTCCCCCCCCTTCTCCCACCCTTCTCTCCCCTTCTCTCCCATTCTACCTCCCCCCGCGTGCTCTCTAAAGGACTGTGCCAGCCATCTTTTACCTTCCTGTTCATCGCGGGTGTGAATTTCAGACAGCGCTCCCTCGCTTTCCCTGGCCCCCGGCTTTGCGATGTGCGTGTGTGTGTGTGTGTGTGTGTGTGTGTGTGTGTGTGTGTGTGTGTGTGTGTGTGTGTGTGTGTGTGTGTGTGTTTTGACGGTCGATCCAGCTCGCGGTTTCATCGCTGACGGTCGATCCAGCTTGAGGTTTTTCAGGCAAGTGCCCTCGAGCTTGAAGGTCGAAGACAGTCGCGTTAGTGGGACAGGCCCTTAATCCTCAGCAGTCACCTCAGAACCCACAGAACAGGATTGGAAGCAGGTCATCCTCCATTTCCAGCAACTGTCTAGGAAGATGTTTGTGTAGCTGTGTATGTCCATGTGTCTGTCTGTGTCAATATAGGTATCTGCATAAAGCCTCTGTGTGTGCTAATGTAAACTTGTATATGCTTATGTGGCTGTGTATGTCTGTGTATCCATGCCAGTGAATAAATGTGTTCTATCAACTCCCTGTTTGATCTTCCTCCACACCCTTTACAACCTGCAATTCCTTCATCTTCTCAGCCGAATTTAGTGTGCATTTTAGCAGCTTAGTCCACAGGTTAAAGAGGGCAATGAAATTCCTGCTTTCTGACCCTAATCATGACCTCCAACCTTACCCTTCTTGTTTAGATATTAATTTCACAGTCACTATTTAAGGCAGTCAAAAAAAAAATCTTTGTATGGTGTTTAGATTCCTGGCAAACTTGAAGTGTTTGTGGTAAAACCTAAACAAGCATTAAAATGGGGAATGTGCAGAATGAAGTCTAAGCTGGAAAATTACAGTAAGCAGCTTTCAGCTAGATATACATGTCTATTTATGTCGCTCCAACGGGACTATGACAAGCAGCAAAAGTATTTGGTGGGATTGATGCCTTTCACCGAGGCAACTTCAATTTTCAAAAATTTCCTATCCAATAACGCACTAACATTCATGCTCTTCAGGATAGAACCTAACATCAATAAAACTTTGCGCAGTTCCTCCTTACTGCTTAAAGGCAATATATTTGCAAAATCACTGAATTCCTCAGGCATCATTCTTAAAAAAATAATGGAGGACTATTCATTCAGCTTTCACTACCTGAAAAAGGGAATAATTCTCAAATCAAATTAAGACCATAAGACCATTAAGCATCGGAGCAGAATTAGGCCATTTGGCCCATTGAGTCTGCTTTGCCATTTGATCATGGTTGATCTATTTTTCCCTCAGCCCCATTTTCCTTTCTTCTCCCCGTAACCTTTGACACAGTTACTAGTCAAGAACCTATGAGAACCTTCACTTTATCTATGAGAAAATTTCATCGTTGGTAAGTGATGCCAACTGCTCCATGATGTGGTGATTTCTTTATAGCATGTTTAGTGTTATCAACAGAGGATGAAGCTTAAATGCAATTAGAGTCAGAGTCATAGAGTCTTACAGCATGGAAAGAGGCCCTTCAGGCCAACTTTCCCACACTGGCCAGCATGTCCCATGTACTCTAGTCCCACCTGCCTGCATTTGGCCCAAGTATAAACCTGTCCTATCCATGTAAATGTTTCTTAAACATTGCGATAGTAAAGATTGAAAAGATGTTGAATTGCTTCAATGAAAAAGTCCAGGAAAACAAATAAGAATGCCAACTGAAATGACAAATGATCTTTGCTGTTATTCTGCGGAACCACACTTCCTGAGTAGGAATATTAAAAAGTGATTTCCTTGTGCTGAGTAAGTGACTGTAGATGAGGTTTTAAAATATATTTGGAAGCACTGAAGGTGTTCTCCACAGGCAAAAATTCATGGTCAACAAAACATTAAAGGTTCTTTGTGACCCTCAAGTTGATTGAAAGCTTCCCTGGTACAATTCACAGATAAGCAGGAGGAGCGTCATATCCTAGCCAATCTGTTTCCCTCAACAAATACATAGAGACAGAAACTGGTCATTTATCATGGGGCATACGTAGAACATAGTAAGGTGCAGCACAGGAACAGGCTCTTCAGCCTTGAACAACTGGTTTGCAATCACAGTACTCAATAGATAACACTACAAACTAATACAAAAGTTCAATAAATCTAAAAAAAATACAAACACCAAAACCCAAAGTCCCTAGTGCAACCCAGGCAGTTTGTAAGTTCAAAGTTCTATGAATCCTGAATCCTGAATTTTGGCTAAAAATCAAAAATCAAAATAATCATGAAGCTACAGTGCTCATGGGAAAATCCCAATTTGTAGACCAAAGCTCTTTGAACAGGGAAACCTGCCATCACTGCCCAGACTGAACTAAAAGTGACTCCAAAACTACAATAGACTTATTATTATTTTTACTGCACTACTACTGTTTTTTTTGTGTACGTATGTGTGCGTATGTGTAAGTCTGTGTGTGTATGTATATATGTATGTATATATATGTATACATGCATACATACACACACACATACACATATACAGAAACATATACATATATGCATACATACACATACATATACATAAATATACATATACATATATACATACATATACATATATACATACATATACATATATACATAAATATACATATACACATAAATATACATACACATATACACACATATACATACATACATACACATATACATACATATACATATTCACATATACATACATATACATACACATATACATACATATATATACACATATACACACACACACAAATATATATAGTATATTTACTATATACTAGACTAAGTGAGACCCGTTGGGTCCCAGCATCACACGGGAGGATTGGTCCCCCAACGCATTATTCCACCTCTCCACCAATTCCAATATTGGTGGCCAGTGGGGGGGCTTTCTGGAACGCTAATATGAGTGTTGTGCGCTGAAGGGACTGGTTTCCAGAGGGCTTGTATGGACATTGTGGGCCGAATGGATTCTTGGGCTGGCAGCTCAGTCACTCAAGCCTGTTGTGCTGGCAGCTCACTCACTCACAGCTGCTGGGCTCGCAGTTGACTCACGGCTATTCCTTGAAATTCCATTTCATGCAGGGTGCAAGGGCACCAGAATCAAGTGCAGTTTCATACCATTTCAAGCAGGATGCAAGGCCACTAAAGACAGCGAGTCGTGAGCTCTCCCTCTCTCATCTTGCAGAAACTGAGCCGCGCCCACACTTCTGGGTTTTATAATCCCTCCCCCCCTCCCACCAGAAAGGGCATGGCCTTCATGGCGTGATTGACAAGAGAGAGAATCTCAACAATAGACAATAGACAATAGACAATAGGTGCAGGAGCAGGCCATTTGGCCCTTCAAGCCAGCACCGCCATTCAATGTGATCATGGCTGATCATCCCCAATCAGTACCCCATTCCTGCCTTCTCCCCATATCCCCTGACTCCGCTATTTTTAAGAGCCCTATCTAGCTCTCCCTTGAAAGCATCCAGAGAACCTGCCTCCACCACTCTCCAATCACCACTCTCTGTGAGAAAAAGTGTTTCCTCGTCTCCGTTCTAAATGGAAACATCGGGAACATGTTTCCTGTCTCTAGCATGTCCAAACCCTTAACAATCTTATATATTTCAATGAGAATCCCTCTCATCCTTCTAAACTCCAGAGTGTACAAGCCCAGCTGCTCCATTCCCTCAGCATATGATAGTCCCGCCATCCCAGGAATTAACCTTGTAAACCTACGCTGCATTCCCTCAATAACAAGAGTCTCCTTCCTCAAATTCGGGGACCAAAACTGCACACAATACTCCAGGTGTGGTCTCACTAGGGCTCTGCACAACTGCAGAAGGACCTCTTTGCTCCTATATTCGATTCCTCCTGTTATAAAGGCCAACATGCCATTCACTTTCTTCTCTGCCTGCTGTACCTGCATGCTTACTTTCTGAGTCTGAAGAAGGGCTTCGGCCCGAAACGTCGCCTATTTCCTTCGCTCCATAGATGCTGCTGCACCCGCTGAGTTTCCCCAGCAATTTTGTGTACCTTGTTTACTTTCATAGACTGATGTACAAGGACCCCCAGATCACGTTGTACTTCCCCTTTTCCCAGCTTGACGCTATTTAGATAGTCAACATTTTTTAAACACTAATAATTCTTTTATTTTTCATCGATGGGAAAAATCCTCGGCACCTGATGAGCGGAGGGGGACGCTAAGACTTGATGGACCGAATGGCCTAATTCTGTTCCTATAACTTATGAACATAAACTTATGAAAGTGCACCATTAGCTGAAGGTTGCTTACAGATGTCTCAAAGTTATAGAAATGATGCCAATTTTTGCAGTTTATTAACAACCTTATCTACTGCCTTTGTGAATTGTTTTTCTTCTGCAGAAACTTCTGCATATACAGAAGAACTGGGCAATACGTGGAACATGATGGGTGCAAGATATTTAACAAGGAATGAAGAGGCAACAAAGTGAATGGGTTTCCCACTAAGAGCAGTGTTTATCTTGCAGAAAATCTACTTCATTTAAAATTATGAATTATAAGATTGTGATGTCATTTGCAACTTCAAATGCTGCTCGCATTATGGAATTCAATTTAATGAATGTTGCTTTTGTTACTGTCATATGAAAAGTCACATGTTTCTCTAGCACTGTATATACTCCATCTGAGCAGAAATCTTTCAGATTCAAACTAAAGCAATTATATTCTTGACATTCCAAGCATTTACAGCAAACAGTATTTGATTGTTCAAGAACTTCCAATGCGAAATAGATGGCAGACACGACTTAATTAATACTTGGTTGATTATATTTGGGTAGGATAGTCCCAACGATTTTGGAATTTTGCCTGAAATATTAAAGTTTATTTAAGCTTCCTGTGAATTACCTATAATTCTATACATGAGGTTGCACTTTCATCCTGATAATAGACACAGTGCTGGAGTAACTCAGCGGGTCAGACAGAATCTCTGGAGAAAACCGATGGGTGACATTTCGGGTTGGGACCCTTCTTCATTCTAATACGTAGTTGTCGTTAAACTTACATTCAATTTATTAGCATTAAAAGCTGCATAGGACTCTCAGGCTATAACTTTAGAAAGACACAAAAAGCAGGAATAACTCAATGGGTCAGACAGAATCTCTAGAGAAAAGGAATAGGTGAGTTTTTGAGTTGAGACCCTTCGTCAGCCTATAACATTATATCTATATTTTATATCTTATATTTTCTAAAATTTTCTAATCCATTAATTATATTTCAGCATTTAATAGTAACCATCCAGATTGCACTAAATAGCTTGCTTGCTAATTTAATAGTGCAGTGATCATGTAATCAGAAGATACACACAATTGCTGGGGAAACTCAGCGGGTGCAGCAGCATCTATGGAGCGAAGGAAATAGGCGACGTTTCGGGCCGAAACCCTTCTTCAGACTGATGGGGGGTGGGGAAAGAAAGAAGGAAAAGGGGAGGAGGAGGAGGAGCCCGAGGGCGGGCGGATGGGAGGGTGGGAGGAGACAGCTAGAGGGTTAAGGAAGGGGAGGAGACAGCACGGGCTAGCCAAATTGGGAGAATTCAATGTTAATGCCATAAGGACGCAAGGACCCCAGACGGAATATGAGGTGCTGTTCCTCCAATTTCCGCTGTTGCTCACTCTGGCAATGGAGGAGACCCAGGACAGAGAGGTCGGATTGGGAATGGGAGGGGGAGTTGAAGTGCTGAGCCACCGGGAGGTCAGGTAGGTTATTGCGGACTGAGCGGAGGTGTTCGGCGAAACGATCGCCCAACCTACGCTTGGTCTCACCGATGTAAATGAGCTGACATCTAGAGCAGCGGATGCAGTAGATGAGGTTGGAGGAGATACAGGTGAACCTTTGTCGCACCTGGAACGACTGCTTGGGACCTTGAATGGAGTCGAGGGGGGAGGTGAAGGGACAGGTGTTGAATTTCTTGCGGTTGCAACGGAAAGTGCCCGGGGAGGGGGTGGTGCGGGAGGGAAGGGAAGAATTGACGAGGGAGTTGCGGAGGGAGCGGTCTTGCGGAAGGCAGACATTGGGGGAGATGGGAAGATGTGGCGAGTGGTGGGGTCACGTTGGAGGTGGCGGAAATGGCGGAGGATTATGTGTTGTATTTGCCGGCTGGTGGGGTGAAAGGTGAGGACCAGAGGGACTCTGCCCTTGTTGCGTGTGCGGGGATGGGGAGAGAGAGCAGTGTTACGGGGTATGGATGAGAAGAGTATTGCAGAGGCTTCAAGAGTCAAGAGTCACAAGTGTTTTATTGTCATATGAGCCACAATGGAACAATTAAATTCTTATCGGCAGCAGCAGAACAACAGGTTTGCAAACACAATAAATAGATAACAATACAAACAAATAAACTTCAATAAATACAAAAAAAACAACAAACAAACCCCTAGTGCAACCAAGGCAGCTTGTAAGTTTGTTGTTAATAGTTCTATGAATCCTGAATTCTGAATTTAGTCTAAAAATCAGAAATAAAAATAATCATTAAGCGAAGGTGCTCTTGGGAAAATTCCACTTTGTAGACCAAAACTCTTTTAACAAGGAAACCTGCCATCGCTGCCCAGACTGAACTAAAAGTTACTATAATACCTATGCCAATGTTGGCTGCCATTCAGTTAAATCAGTTAAGTTACAATCTTTTCAGGCTAAGAGGAACGTGCTGTAATTAGTGGCCTTCTCAATGACACCCACTTTATTCAAATGAATATAAAAGCTACGTTATTCTCTGAATGTTTAAATTACTGATGGATGCTCTACGTATGCTCTAGAATAGATCAGTTAAAAACAGTTTGGGGCATAAACATTGTCGATCTTATAATGTTGGATAATAGTATTCCAAATACAGTAATGTCTGTCACAAAAAATAGACAGGAAAAGCTGGAGTAACTCAGCGAGTCAGGAAGAATCTCTGGAGAAAAGGAATAGGTGACGTTTCAGGTCAAGATCCTTCTTCCCACACTCTTATGTGAATTTCCACATACCTCAACTCCATCCTATCCCTATTGGCCCAATCCCTCCCGACCTATGTCCAAGATACCTCACACGACATTTTTGCTGCACACATGTCTGTCAACAGATGAGCGGACCTTACACAGATTAGCAAACATTTAGGAAAGTTATCATGGGTAAAATCTTTCAGGACTGCAGTATATTTAGGGCATCACATGAGGAAGGCAGCTTAATCAGTGTGCTATTCACGGTGGCCAGGCCGGATGTAGATGAAGAGAGGCCCTAGGCTATTCCACTTGTGAGGCCCCTCCCAATCCCCCACTCCCACGACGAGAGGAAGATGGAAGAGTCCACCAGATGGACACCGATGCACGCAGCGCATATCACAAGTGCGAAGTCAAAGTCCATTGCAGCTTAAGGGCCCTGGAAGCTCTGGGTTTTTTGATGCTCTCTGGTGCATTCTGAGCCATATTTTGGAGCATTTTTACACCAATTTATGACCAATATTTCAGAAATAATTTTGTTTGAGTTAAGAGTAATGAGTGATTTGATTGCCTATTACTGTTCGATTGTGTAAGTGTGTACACATTAAAAATATGATGCAAAATGAAAGTCGCAAACTATGGTATTCACATTTTTCAGTATTGTTATCAAGGAAAAGAAAGCAGTTTCAATTGTTTGATATTATTCATATGGAGGAAAAAATATTATTACTCTAAAACCTACCTTAATTTTGCAATCTCACTAAAGATAATCCCAATTTCCCTCTCCCCCCTCCTCCTTCCCCCTCCCTCTCCCTCCACCTCTATCCATCCCCATTTCTCTCTCTCCCCCCTCCCCCTTCCCCTCTATCTCTCCCCCACCCCTCCCTCTCTCTCCCCCTCTGTCTCTCCCCCTCTCACATCCCCCACTCTTTCTCCCACCCTCAGCCCCCCGGCCTGGAGAAATGGGCACTCCCGTAGCGCAATATTCCACTGCTTACCTAGAGTAGACAAGAAGCATCGAGTTGATTGTGTGGAGTGCAAATGGAGATCTGAACCCGCCCGGGCCCACTGCGCGGAGAGACAGCGTCATTTTGCGTCGCCACTGCATCACCTGCTTACCCCAACTGCGCAGGCTCGGATGGTCGCAATTTTTTTCCCCAAAACCTCCAGCGGGCCGGAACCAGAATTTCGAGTGATTTCCGTCAAAGTGGAAATTATGATAGCGCTCCAATTTTTTCTCTCTCTTTTCCCTTCTCTCCTTCCTTCCCTTCTTTCTCTCCTTTCTTTCTCTCTTTTCCCTTCTCTCCTTCCCTCGCTCCCTTCTTTCTCTACATCCCTCACTCCCTTCTCTCCTTCCTCCCTTTCTTCTTCCCTCCCACACACACACATACAACGCACAGCCAACTAACACACACACATCACACACAGACAACTAACATACACACAACTAGCACACACATACACACATAACTATGTTAGGATGGGGTAGAAGCCCAAAGGGTAGGATGGGGCTGGACTGGACTGGTTTTCCGCCAACAGTTATTGGTTTTCCAGGATATAGTTATTTAATATATATTTAATTACTTTTTTTTCATGTCTCAGTCACCAAAACAAGTGGTATTGTAACTATGTACTTTTCAGAGGTGATCTACAAATTTTGTTTGCTACTTGTAGGCTTACATGTCTGCAATTTTATATTAAAATGTAGTTTACATCTGTTTGATCCATTAACTCGCAGGCACTTTTTAAGCGTACATTTTGATTATTTTCCATTCAACCATAGAGATATAAAGTCTATAATAGACTTCCCTATAATAGACTTTATTAGTATTTCTATGATTCTACAGACCTTTGCTGGGAACCTGGGGTTCTCCAAAATTGTTCCAAATTGGGCCCCGCACCTCTTAAGGCCGGCCCTGGTGGAGGGAATGGACTAGGAGTTGTTTCGGGCCAGGGTTCTTCTTCAATAGGAAGGAACTGCAGATCAAAGATACTAGAGCGGATACTAGTATCTTTGCTGCAGATCAGGCATGATATTCTTCCGATTTAAATCAGAATTCCGACTTTATTGTTTTCCTATTTGTCAATTTTTTGTGCCTGATTATTTGGTGGCCAATCAACCGCTGTCTCTAAGTGAGTTGCGTCCAATCACCGACCAGCTTCCCTTAAAATTCCCGTCCAATCATCCTGTCCTCCTCCCTTCCAATCAGCCACTGTCTCCAAGGGCATTGTGTCCAATCACATAATGCGCTGGTCACTCGGTGGCCAATCAGACACAGTCTCCCAGGGGCCTTGTGATCAATCGCCGACCTGCTTACCTCACCGAAGCAGACGATGGCTGAGGCCTACCGAGAGAGAGAGAGAGAGAGAGAGAGAGAGAGAGAGAGAGGCTGTGTTTTTCTCAGCTCCAGTGGCTGAGAAGTTTTAAGCAGCCTTTGAAGGATTCTGTCGCTGGGAAAGGAACAGAGGCAGAGGGGCTTCATAGTCTAACTTATTGTTGGACTGTTGAAACTTTCCAATGCCATTTAGCGTGAAAATCCCTTGATAATTTTTACATTGTCGAGGGAGCAGGGTGCGGCTGTCATTGGCGGACTGCCAAGAGTGCCTGGATATCGAGGGTTTGAAGTTTTTCGGTGCCTTTGCTGTGTTTTGGAACTGATTCTCTGCCCTAAAGTCATTTTGCACAGTGCGGCTGCCTGGCTTAATGTGAAGATGGTGCTTTTGCGTTCGGCAAGACAGGGCGAGCTGGCTTTCTGGCGTGGACGAGTTTGGAACTTTCCTTCTTCAGCTGGAGGACTTTGCTTTTTGAGGATTGCTTTGGACTGTGACTGTCCCTGGGAATTAATTTGCTGAGCTGCTGGAGGGACGGGAGCTGGTTTGTGCCTCTGCCCGAATGGCGATGGCGGGGGCGCGGCAGAAGGCGAGGAGCTACGCAGTAGTGACATCAGCAGCGGAAGCGAGGCCATCTGAACATGAGCCTCATGTTGACTTGGACTGGGACAGTTTCGGTATCTCGGTTCAAACTGGGCCCCAGATGTCCAGGGGAGCAATTACGAAGGCTATGAATGCCCTTCTTGATAGGGGGACTATTGTCTCTTCCGAGCTCGAGAGGGGAAAGGTTGAGATGATATTGAAGAACCGGGAGGATGTGGCCACAGTGGTGGAGAGGGGGATTTCAGTGGGGGTGGTCCATATACAGGTGGACCCATGGGTGTCCAGGGTGAGACCGGTTCTCCTGCGTAATTGCCCTACATGTATTCCGGATGCGACACTCATTCCACACCTGTCTGACATTGGGGAGGTGCGGTCTAAGTGCTTTAGGCTCATGCACCCTGGGGGGGACCCGGAGGAAAAAGGGATTCTCAGTTTCAAAAAGAGGGTGTTCGTGAAGGTGGGGGAGGGGGAAGGCGATGAGGGGAGTTTCGAGGTGGAGTGTAGGGGTCTCCCTAGAACCGTGCGTTGGAGTTGGGGAAAGGCACGGTGTCATGCGTGCGGTGGTTATGGACATCTCCGTAGGGAATGTCCTAATCACGGGGTCGCTGCCAGAACCTCTAGCGCAGCGGCCCAGGAATGCACTGCTGGCCCATCAGCGGTGGCTCGTCATGCCTCGGAGGGGCGGGGTGGAATCGCTGACCTGGCTGGGGCTGCTGGCTCTGCCTCGGTGATCCGGGGCAGCGGGGATAGCCCTTCTGGGTCTGCAGTTTCCGCCTTGGGGACCCGGGGCAGCGAGGGCCCCCGCCCCCTACATTCTGAACCTGTGGGGGTGGCTGAAGGTGAGGCACAGAGGGAGGGTGGAGAGAAATGGGAGCAGCAGAAGAAGAAGAGGAGTAAGCAGAAAAAGATTACCCAAGCGAGTCAAAAGCAGGTGGGTGTGCAACTGCCGAGTGCGGAGATCACCCAAGGGGTGCCTGTCAGCTCCAGGGAGGCCCAGAGTGAAACTGCCGTGGCCCAGCAAGGAGATGAGGTGGCTCTGACGGGAGTAGGGAAGGTAACACATGCGGGTGGTAAAGTGGCTGGGGGTAGTGTGGAGGCGGAAGACCCTTCCTTTATGGAGGTCACCACACCGCCGCATGCTAGTGGGACAAAAAGGAGGATTGGGCCTGGCGAGGAAGAGCAAGGACGTGAGTCCAAAGTAAGGGGGGTGCAGTTTTCCAGTCCTTCCACCACCGATGTGGGTGGAGGTCAGGAAATGACGTCTTCTGGGTTGGAGGTTGAGCCTCCGCTTCAGGGATCTCTCTCGAGGGTACCATAGGGTCAGGTGACGGGGTAGACCCCTCTGGAGCTGTGTCCTCTGGGCGGGGGGAGGTTCTTTCATCACAGGGGCCCTCCGAGGGAGGTATCTCATCGTGTGTTGATCTTGGCTCCCCTGGGGGTGCGTCCTCTGGGTCGGAGGAGGTCCCCTCGTTTCAGAGGCCTACTAAGGGTGTTAGCACGCAGGAGGGTGGGACAAGCTCCCCTGGTAGTGTGGACCCTGAGACGGGGGATGAGCAGAGTCAGCCCGAGGGAGGGGGGCCGGGGGGAATGGTGTACCAATCAGTGCTCAATATTGGAGCCAGTGGAGGTGCCGAGGTGTGTATTGTACTGCCGTCTGATTTGGCAGGGGAGAGAAAAAAGACTGGTGGAGAGCCTCTGGGTGTTGCCAGTGGAGGGGGTGCTTTCGGTGCTGTGGAGGTCGGAGTTGTTTCGGGCAGCGACCTTCTTTCGGATTCTGGGGGTGCCAGTTTACCACAGACCCTGGGGGTGCCTCTTGTTTTCTCTTCCCCAGGCCCAGATGTGGAGGGTGAGGACAGAGCGCAGGAGCCCAGCCAGTCAGTGGGCTGCGTGATGCGGATAGGGGCTTCGGGACCCTTCCCCGGCATTGATCCTGGGGGTGGTGACATGTCGGAGGAGGGGGAGAGGGATGGGGCCAGTTTGTGTGAAGGGGTTAGCGAAATTCCAGAGAGCTCTGGTCTTTCGACTTCTGAAAATGACCTTGGTGATGCTGAGCGTGTTGTGTCAGGTGCGAGTAACTTGGCCGATAGCCCAGGATCCAAGGACGAGTCTCATGCAATTGCTATCTGTGAGGTGCTGGAGTTTTTAAAAACAAGCCGTACCAGCAGGACAAAGATTGATGCTGCTAAGAGACGGTGGGCTGATCTGTCGGCCTTAGTTGAAACTCTCGAGGCTATCCTTGCCAGCGAGGATAGTGATCTTCCTGGCTCTGAGCAGTGCCAGCTTAGGGGCTTTTTGGAGCTCCTAAGAGAGAGGGCTACGGAACCCAGGAGGAGAAGTGGGAGGATTTCAAACTAATGTACCAGTGCATTCACGTTAGTTACCCTTAATTTAAACGGGAGTAGAGCGAGTTTTCGCAGATTCCAGCTTTTATCGGTCCTTAGGGAGGGGAAATTTGCAGTGTGTTTTCTGCAGGAGACGCATACTGTTGTCAGTGATGAACCCACCTGGAGATTGGAGTGGGAAGGTGAGGTCTATATGAGTCATCTTAGCTCAAATTCGAGTGGGGTGGCCATTCTGTTGGCTCAGAATTTCCTGCCCAATATTATAAAAGTGCAAGAAGTTGTGCCAGGACGTTTGCTCCATCTGGCCGTGAGCCTGGATGGCATGCCATTGCATTTCATTAACGTGTATGCCCCCAGCTCCGGCACGATGCAGGCCGGCCTACTTCAGGAGGTGAGTGCTCTGTTGAGCACTATTGATCGGGGAGAGTGTGTCTTCCTTGGGGGGGACTTTAACTGCACACTTGAGGTGCGAGATCGTTCTGGTACTCAGTGTGCCCCTGCTGTAGCGAAGAAGCTGAGAGGGTTGATTGATTCTTTTGAGTTGGTTGATGCGTGGCGGGACCTCAACCCAGACTCCACTGCTTTTTCGCGGAGGTCTGAGGGCGGTGGTTCCCGCATTGATCGAATATATATCTCCCGAGCGTTTGTTTCCCGTGTCTCAGCGTCCTCAATGCAGCTGGTGCCATGCTCGGACCATTGTCTGGTGCGTGCGGATTTTAATCCAGCGTGCGCTCGGGCCGGGTCTGCGTACTGGTACTTTAATAACCGGCTGCTGGAGGATCGGTGTTTCCGGGAGTCATTCAGTCGGTTTTGGGTGAGGTGGAGAGAGAGGCAGAGGTGCTTCTCTTCCCTTAGGCAGTGGTGGGATGTGGGGAAAGCTCACATCCGTATTTTTTGTAAGGAATACACGTGGGGGTCGACCGGGCGGCGGGACTCAGCGGTTGAGAAGCTTGAGAGGGAGCTGATGAACGCAGAGTCTCACCTGGGTCAGGTTGGAGGTGAATCTTGCGAATGGGGTGTGTTTCATGAGAAGAAGGAAGCCTTGAGGAACCTGCAACTTGAGCGGTCCCGAGGCGCTTATGTGAGGGCGCGGGTCCAGATGCTGCACGATCTGGATCGAGCTTCGCCTTTCTTTTTCTCTCTGGAGAAAGGGCGGGGAGCCCGCAAACAGCTCGTGGAGCTGCTAGCAGATGATGGCTCCTCTGTCACGGATCCAGAGAGGATTAGTGCCTTGGTCAGGTCCTTTTATGGATCCCTGTTCTCCGCAGGTGGAGTCAGTGGGGAAGCCCAGCAGGACCTGTGGGAGAGTCTACCGATTATAGATAGGGAGGTGGCCGATCTTCTTGATGGCCCTTTATCTTTGGAGGGGTTGACTCGTGCATTGCATCAGCTCAGGAGGGGTAAGTCCCCCGGGCTGGATGGGCTGACGGTAGAGTTTGTAAGAGCTTTCTGCGGTATCCTGGGGGGTGATTACATGTTGGTTCTGGGGGAGAGCCTGGCGACCGGGGAGATGCCCCTCTCGTGGCATAGAGCAGTTGTTGTCCTGCTGCCCAAGAAGGGGGAACTCCGCCTGTTGAAAAACTGGCGCCCGGTCTCTCTCCTATGCACAGAGTATAAAGTTTTTGCACGGGCGATGGCAAATCGCCTGGGCTCCGTGCTGTCTCAGTTGATTCACTATGACCCGTCCTACACAGTCCCTGGTCGGTCCATTCAGGATAACATCCACCTGGTTAGGGACCTGATTCATCTAGCACAGGGTACTGGTCAGTCAGCTGCTTTTCTGTCTCTTGATCAGGAGAAGGCTTTTGATAGGGTAGAGCATGAATACCTTTTCGGAACGTTGCAAGCGTTCGGATTTGGACCGCATTTTGTGGCCCGGGTCCGCCTCTTGTATGCTGCAGTGGAGTGCCTTGTGAAGGTTAATGGTGCGTTGTTGGCTCCCTTTCATTTTGGGATGGGGGTCCGTCAGGGGTGCCCCATGTCAGGTCAGTTGTACGCGGTCTGTGTGGAGCCGTTCCTGTGTCTTCTTCGGAGGAGGTTGACAGGCCTGGCCCTACCGGGCCCGGGGGTGGAGTTGGTTCTTTCGGCAAATGCCGATGATGTACTCCTTATGTTCACCGATCCTGGTGACCTGCGGAGGATGCGTGATTGCCAGAAGATATTCTCGGCTGCATCTTCTGCCAGGATTAATTGGAACAAGTGCTCTGGACTTTTAGTGGGTCAGTGGCAGGTGGACTCCCTGCCAGAGGAGATGGTAATGTTTGCGTGGAGCACCACGCACCTCCTCTATCTGGGGGTGTACCTGAGTACCACTGAGGATGCTTGGTCGGCAAACTGGCAGGAGTTGGAGACGAAAGTGGTTGCCAGGCTGGGGCGCTGGTCAGGCCTGCTTGGTGTACTTTCTTTTCAGGGGAGGGTGTTGGTCATAAACCAGCTGGTGGCCTCCATGTTATGGTACCGGCTGGCTACTCTTGTCCCGCCTTCCATTTTTGTAAATGCTTTACAGAAGAAGCTGGTGGACTTCTTTTGGGGAAATAGGAAGCACTGGGTTTCCGCAGCGGTCCTGAGTCTCCCGTTAGAGGAGGGTGGCCAGTCCTTGGTATGCGTGCGTACCCAGGTGGCGGCTCTCCGCCTCAGGACTCTGAGGAGGTATATGTATATAGAGAACCCCCCCAGATGGCACGTTTTGGCCACGTATTTTTTCCGACGGGGTCGTTGTCTAAGGGGGGTCTCGCGGCTCCCGGAGGCGGGCATCAGTCGACCCGCCCTAAGGGGCTTGCCTGTTTTCTACCGGGATGTTTTAAGAGTGAGGAATCTGGTTGTTTTCAGCCAGCGTGTTGCTCCACGAGGGGAGGGGGATGTTGCGGCTGCGGGAGTGGCCGGTCCTCACCAAATCATGGCGGGTGTCGAGGAGAGGCGCGAGCCTAGAGTGGTTTTGAATGAGCTCTTACCCGCTCCGTCAGATCTGATCATCGGGCCTCGGTTCCGGGACATATCTCGGGCACCGGCTCCACACAACCTGAGCCGCCTTTCGGAGATGATTAGCGTGCCGTTTCGTGACGCGAAGAGACGCTCACTGTATAGAATGTTCCTGCACATTCTGCACCTCCTTGCCTTCGTCTCCCGTCCCGACACTCCATGGCGGACGGTGTTACCACCTGAAGGCGGGGAAGGTCCCCAGTGGGGGTCCCTCTACAAGGGAGTTGTCCCCCTTTACATTGGGGACCTGGGGTGGAGAGTGCTGCACGGAGCGGTGGCATGTAACAAACTTTTGAGTCGGTTCACGGACTCGTCCGCTGCCTGTATTTTCTGTGGCGAGGAAGAGACCGTGTTCCACATTTATATGGAGTGTGAGAGGCTACTGCCCCTGTATCAATATCTGAAGGGGTTGTTCCTAAAGTTCTGGTTACATTTTAGTCCTACGATTCTTGTGTTTGGACACAAGGCAGGTTGTGGGGAGAGCCAAGTGGGAGGGTGGGACCTACCTGTCGGTCTACTCCTGGGCCTGGCCAAGATGGCCATACGCGGGTCCAGGCAGCAGGCGATGGATGGTCAGGCAAGGGTCGGCTGCTTGCCCCTCTTTCGGGCCTACGTCCGTGCACGTGTGTCCCTGGAGAGGGAACATGCGGTGTTCACGGGGACTTTGGAGGTATTCCGTGGGCGCTGGTCACCGCGTGGGGTTGAGAGTATTGTGAATAATGATTGTAATGTTGTACTATAATGACACTTGGTATAATGTAATTTCGTTTTGTGTATGACGTGATCTGTTGTATTATTTGATGTGTTGAATAAAGTCTTGGAATTTAAAAAAGAGAGAGAGAGAGATGCAAGAAAGCAGCTATGACATAATACACAATATACTATATTATAAATACACAATAAACAAGTTAAGCATTCTTGTACTCTTACATGGGTATGACCGCACATAAAAAACATTTCACCCTCCCCCACCCCCCCCCCCCCCCCCCCCCCTCCCCCTTCCTTACCAACATCAGCCTCATGGACCTTAGAGTACCCCTAGTTCCTAATACCCATTTCCCACTGCCATAAGACCTTTTCTTAGAGCATTCATCAAACAAAAACAGAAATATAAAAAAGGCCAATGTGGGAATCTATTCAACCTCTGTCATCTCTACCACCAAAACAAGGTTGTTCATACTTCAGTTATTGTGCTGAAGTATATAAAGCAGTCACACAATTGTTAAGCTTGGAAGCCAAACTCCAAGTCATCAACTTGTTCACTGAAGTGTTTGAGAGAATGGGCCTTACAACAATCCTCTACCACCCTGTCCCCGCAGTACAATACTACTCTCCATCATGAAAAATTTGTGACAAGATCATTAAAAACATTGATTACATTTATATCTTGGGAGTTCCTTTTCTTTTAATCATGAAATTTAGATAGATAGATAGGTAGATATTAATCATGAAATGTATTAACCCTACAGCATTTGTGTCTTTGAGGGGAAAACAAAATGTTTAAAGATCATGACCTTAATCCCAGCAAAGAAATACATGGTTTGCTTGTCAGCAGAGACTAATTAAGTATCTACAACAGAAATCATGAAGAAATCACAAATGCCTCGACAAAATCCTTTAAAGCTACTGACAGGATAAGTGAACTATAAGTGAGTGTTCTCTCCCAGACCAACATCCCTAACACTGAGGCCCCAATTACATTATTTTCACTCTTTTGGAAGTCACTTCATTTACATGCTGAACATCTGGCTCTTGAAACTGATATCCTATTCTGAAGAAAAAATGCTGGATGAACCCAGCGGGTCAGGCAGCATCTGTGGCGGGAATGGACAGGTGACATTTCAGATCGGGTTCAGTGTGAAGAAGGGACCCCACTCAAAACTTAGAACAGTGTACATTGGCAGTGTAGACTTGTTGGACCGAATGGCCTAATTCTGCTGCCAGAAGTTAAGAACTTATGAAAACTTCACTAATCCACTCCCTCGAGATATATTACCTAACCTGCTGTGTTCCTCAAGCACTTTGTGTTTTTGTCAAGACTCCAGCATCTGCAGTTTCTTGTGTCACCCTATTCTGAACTGTCATTGCAAATGTTTAACAGGGGGACAGAAACATTGATTCAGGGATATTCGTCTAGCTTCCTTAAAAATGTCATATTCTCATCAGCTCATGGAAATTCCTAGCCTGTAACAAATCAAAATGGAGAAGGGCCATTTGGAATGACGTTGAACATCTCAAATAACTTTGCTGGAAGCACTTGAAAACCTGGTGAAAGTAGCTGAAGGGCACTATGTACACCTCATGTACACTTCATCCCCTCTCCAATCAACTAGCATCATCGACAGGCATCATCAGCCACCTCAGTATCCATGCAATGAAATGAAAGCACACATTCCTCAATGAGGAAGTAGAAGTAAAATGACTCCAATTAATGTATGCTCCTCTTGCTCTGATAATGACAGTACTGACAAATAAAATTGGCTTTGGACAAAACTAATGAAGAGGTATATTGAGTTGGAAAAAAATTGTGGGTGACGTTTCGGGTCGAGATCCTTCTTCAGACTTTAGATTTATGGTTATTCTTATTCAACAGCAATAGCTGTGGAACAGGAGGGCTGGCCTTGCCCCTGGGGAAAACCACTTGAACCTATCGACTCCCATGTAGTAGACAGATACAACTTTAGCCCACAGCTCTGGTGTCTACAGCTGACAGTATAAACTGATACACCATTAGATATGAAAACCAGTTAGACCTTCGACTGGTTTTCATGTTGCCACCTAGCAGCTGTCTTTTATGTTTCTCACTCTTAAGATGATGGATTTAGTTTTTTTTTGTTTTAAGTGAGATAGGGTGTCCTATAATTTCAAAAAACGATAAGGCCAGCCACCAGTTATAATTGAATTTTGCCCGCTGAAACATCACAAGAAAGCTTTTACATACTCACTGCCTCATATCAGCTTTATCGCTATTAAATTTGCTTGACTGTAGCCAATTAAAAGAAAGTAACCTAAGTATAGGCCACAGTTTTGGCAGACCATTGAAGAATTTCCCCAAATTGCCATAATCACTGCTTGTCACCAATGTGCATGAACAAAATGTATTTGTTTTTTTTGTTAGCATTACTAAAAGATGGGCCAAGTCTTTTTGCGAAGAGGGGTCTCCCGTAGAAATGGTATGTGTTCTAAAGCGCATGGGCTCCACCACTTGCAAAGTCTTTTAGACACAAGCAGCAATTGTTAGTTGACGCTAAGTGAAAATGGGTCACTTTATTAGCTACACTTTATTTTTGGGACTGGAGCTGTGGGTTCGAAAACAATTCTCCTTTCTTGCAAAACACGATTTCCTGTGTAACAAGGATATCCCATGACCTCATTCCTTGCCTGGAAGGTGCCAGTGATCCTTGACAGAAATTTGACGCTTTGAACTCTGAAAAGGAACCAGATACAAATTATCTCACTTTGCTGATTTGAACATTGAAAATAAACTTCATCATGGACTACCCAAACAGGAAGGAGTAGTGCCTGAAACAAACAATAACTTCCTGAATGCATTGCAGTGAGCCAGTCCACATTTCCCTCTTGGTAAAGCATTACTGCTAATTGTCTTTAGCTGGGAGGAATTTCTGTTTTTAGCTCCAGACCTCTTTCAATAGCGACATTTAAAATTAGAATGAGGGCAATGCACATACCCTGAAGTGGCACCAGATTTAAAATACATTTCACTTAATTGCTGCTTTCTTCCTTTAACTTATCTCACTGAATAACAAAGATCCATTAATCTTTCCTTACTTCCAACAAAATTGCGTTCCCCGTAGGCATCAAATTCTCTGGTGAATCACGGCAATTTCAAATTTTTCGTAATGTTTTTCTTTTACAGTCCAGTTCACTTGCAGTTTAACAAAGAAAATAATGAAGAATGAAAATGAATTACCGTTTTGGATGTTGAGAGATAATTCTTGTAATGTGCCTATGTGGAAGTGACTACATTAATGCAGTTGGAAATTACTATGTATAATATTAAAATAAATAAGGTATAATATATATTTATTATACAAATACAAATAATATTCAACAGACACAATGAATTATTTAAAATGAATCACAGGTTAATGTCAGATATTTAAATTTTTTGCAATGTTTTCAAACCTCTCTTCTTCCTCCCTGTAACAATTCTAGGTTGATGGTGTTGATCAGCACCTTCTCAATCAGAAAACGTTTATTTTCATGTTCAATTGATCAAAATTCCTCATGATCTTGTGTCCATTAAATTTCCTCTTTACTTTCTCTTCTCTGTTGGAAATTATCCTCCATCTCACATCTCTCTTTATAAACATAGCTTTCTATCCCTGCAATCATTTTGGTGAACCCACACCATAGTTCCTCTGGATTTAATCTGCTTTTCATAATGGCACTTTCAAAACTCCGAAACAAAACTAAACATTTCTAATGTAGTCTAACTAATTCACCTTATTCCTAATCTGCGCTATTCAGTATCTTTCCATTATGTACATATACCTAAATCTATTTTTCTTTCAGACTTTTATTACCATGTCCATACATATATATTGCATGGAAGTGGAAGGAATTGCAGATATTGGTTTGCCAAAAATAAAAGATAAAAACGCTGCAGTAACTCAGCGGGTCAGGCAGCATCTCTGGAGAACATGGTTAGGTGAAGTTTAAGGTCGTACGCGGTAAATACGCGCAAAGTTCGCGTGTGACGTAATTTACGTCATGCTCACCAATCAGCTGGGCAGGAGGCGGGCCGACTGAATTTGGACGTCGCACGGCGTCGGGCGATGATGTCATCACGCAACGGCACGCCAGGCGGTGATGTCAGCGCGCAATGCCACGCGCTAGGCATATGCCATCAAGACACTGCGTACGACGTCAAGACGCTGCATACGCCGTCAAGACGCTGCGTACGCCCTCAATGCGCCTGCGGATCGACAGGCCGTTCGCGCGCGGAATTTTCGGACAGTGCGGGATTTTCGGAGCCCCGCGTGATGTCGGGACCAGCCCCGCACAACTCCATATGCCTCCATGCTTTGAAGTGGGACCGGCTCCGCACGGCCGTACGCCTCAAGCGACGCATACAATCTCTAGTCTCTAGACGCATACAATCGCATGCTAGTGGGACAGGCCCTTAAAGCTAGAGGGCAGGATATATGCACAGGAGGAAGATAAGGAGAAAGGGGGGATGAGATATTGGAGAAAATGGGTGCGCACCAAGAAAGGGGACTGGAAGGAGATGGGGGTGGGGTGAAAGGTGGGTATTACTTGTTGCATGGTTGACATTAACCAATTGTAGTACATTGCCGGTATCTCCTTCAGTCTTCAAACTGCATGCCCACAACTTATACTAAACAAACAAGTTTTTAGGTACATTGTCTTTTCTTCTCTTCCATCCTAACCAGGAGTGCCCAAATGACTTATCTTTAGTCAGATGGGACAATCATAGTATTTTGGAAAAATGGATGCAGTTTAACAGAGTTTTCAGTATCTTTTCAAAAATATTTGGACATTGGTCTCCACGAATCCCTGAATTTATAGTGACTTTTTGGTATAGTCATTCTTCCTTTATGAATATACAATTTCATGATTTTTTAAATATATTTAAATAACAATATTTTCTGTCTGCTATGCTTTCTCAACTTCCAATGGTGTGTCCTAATCTTTTTTACCCCACTATTATACTTTCTCTTTTTCTCATGATTTTCCTCAGATCGTTAGCTCCAATGGTCCAAGTTCTGCCTTTTGAATTATGATATTAGTTATGATCTCCTAATTTATCCCTGGAACGATATTCTTTGATGTACCATCTTTTAACTTTTTGTTTGTCCTCATCCATCATATATTTGAAGATAGCTCACTGTCAACCAGTTTGTGAACTTTTCTGTCCAGTTAATTTGGGCCAGACCACTTCTTATCTCAGTGATCTTTGATCCCTTTTTAAGTCCAGCACCCTTCAGCTTACACTCAGGGACTAGAATCGTAATGAAGACAACATGCAAACCATTGCCCACTAACTAGGAACCTTTGTTGTTTTACAATCTGCTTCATGTTAATGGTATTGAATACAGAATAATGGATACCTGGGAGTAGTTAGAAAGCAGAAATCTAATAGAATGATTTGGATGACCTCATAAACTATGAGAGCAAAGCTGGAGGGGCTTAAATTATGTGAACCCAAAAATTAGATTAGTGCCCTGAAATCGCTGCCCAGTATTTGATATGATTTATAATAGGCAATATATTAACTTTGTGTGATAGCGGAGAAGCCATCCATCTTTTGTTTTAGCTCTGGCAATGCATGCAAATAAGACTTTTGATTGCCAGTCAATCTCATCTTTGACTTACAATGCATTAAAAAAAAATGGTGTGAGGTTTTGAAGAATCGGCTGTTAAGCGCATTCATGAATAATTGTCAAAAACAGAGAGAAGCGTAAATGATAGTGCGTTGAATGATAACCTAATGTATTGCTGTTAAATGCATATATAAATAATAATTTACATGTCATCCTAATGCTGCAGCAGAGGAACATGAAAACAATTTGCTGTTATCTAAATGGGTCATTGTCTTTGGAAAGGAATGTTTTAATGTAAGTTAAAACACAGCACAAGACGGATTATTTGTATTCTGCACTAATCACCTACGGATGTCGAACTGGATGGCATCACCCTGCTGCAGACTTTTACTGCCTCAAACGCCAGAAGACGAAGACTCCAAAGTCTGAGCTCGAATAAGTCACAACCATCTCAGTCATTACTTTATTGCGGACGATAGATTAATATTTGAATGATTTGCAATCATGAAAAACATAGCTGTATAAAGGACAATGTCTCTACTGATATTACAGTGTTTTCTGATGTCATTACAGGACAAGTGATTAGTGTACAGGAGATTGATATCATTTGAAAGATTCCAGTATTACATTTTTAATATGTTGAAATATAACGGATACTACAACAGAAATTATATGTGTATGTATGTAGTGAAGTGATATTTGTTGACAGTGTGGAAAATAAATGGCCTTGGGTATAATCACCGATCATTCAGAAAGGTACCGAAATAAACTGTAGCTGTTCCAAGATTTAAAAAAATATATTCCTAACCATATTGTTAGTAAAATGAATTGAATTGAGACATTCCAGTGTGCCACAGTGGCGCAGCGATAGAGTTGCTGCCTTACAGCGCCAGAGAATCAGGTTCGATCCCGACTACGGGTGCTGACTGTATGGAGTTTGTACGTGCTCACTGTGACCTGCATGAGGTTTCTCCGGGTGCTCTGGTTTCCTCCCACACTCCAAAGATATACAGGTTTGTAGGCAAATTGGCTTGATATCATATCAATCAAATCAATCAAATACATTTATTGTCATTGCACAACAACTGTACAACGAAATGTCATTGCATCTCCTTCAGTAGTATACATAGAAGACACGGGATAAAAGATTAAAAGAACAATAACACAAACAACCATTGACTCTCATATAACGGCAAGTTCAGTAAATGAAATTAATAAATAGATAATAGAAATATAAAAAAATATTGTGCATTATATTGCACCACGAATTGTGTTGTGTTGCCCGCAGTGTTGTCTATCTGAGTTTAGTTCTTTTATGGCACATGGGTAGAAACTGTTAATTAGTCTACAAGTGCAGGCCTTCAGAGACCTGTATCGCCTCCCAGAGGGCAGCAGAGTGAAAAGGTGGTTGGCAGGGTAGGATGAGTCCTGTTTGATGTTTGTGGCCCGGCGTAAACATCGGGCCCTGTAAATGTCATCCAGGGAGGGTAGTTGAGCGTTTGTGATGCTCTGTGCTGTTTTAATAACTCTCTGTAGTTGGCCAAACCATCATAAAATTTCAGAATTGTAAACCTGAAAAGTGACTAGTGCAAAATAAGTCTCAATTACTTTTTAACTGGTTAAAAAATATTGTACTGGAAGTTAGCTCCCTTCATGGTCATTCTTTTTTTCTAAAATGCCTTCAAGGATCTTCAACTTCTTCCTTAAGGTGAATGGACAAATTAGAACCATGAGTGGTTGAATCATACATTATAGCTGGAAAAGAGTTAGTGAGTTAAATCAATTTGCCTTCATTCATACTTCATGATACTATTAATGATTGCTTCTCATCAGTACATTCTTCTCAAGCCTGTGTCCCATGGGCACCACTCTTAATTTCTTGAGGTATTTCCTATTTTAATCAAATGACTTCATCGGGTGGCGCCACGTGCGGCAGCCTCGCCAGCAGCTGTTCGTCATTTCATCCTTTCTGTTATTTTTAGTCTGTCTAAAAGTTTGTTTTAGGAGGTCTTTTAGTCTTTTTTATGGGGGGGTGAGGGAGGGGGAAACCGTCTTCTCAGTCACTACCTGGTTGAGGACGCGTCTTTTCTCCTAGTCGCAGCTTCGCCCCCTCCTTGCGACCTACTATCTGGATTGGCGCGGCCTTTCCTGCCGGAGACCAGCCAGAGCATCAGCAGCGGCGCAGCACTGAGTTACCATCGCGGAGCGGGCGATGCCTTACCGGGGATCACCGTGTGGAGCTCCGGAGTGTTGGGCCCGCTGTTTAACACCATGGAGCATTGGTCTGCAGAGCTTCCAGCCGCGGGCGGCGCTGACTTTAACATCGCGGAGTCTTGGGACCTCTTGTCGGGGGTCACCATCATTGAATCTCCACCTAGCTCGGTCTGTGGACTTCGGGAGCCACGATCCCCAGTAGGAAGTGGCCGATAAAGAAACTCCAAGCCGCTGAGAGTGTTTTCCGTTCTGACCCCGGAGCTCAGATTATCCTGCCGAGTGGGCTTTAGGCCCCGACCGCAGGTGAACAAATACGAAGAAAACTGAACTTTATTGCCTTCTCTCACAGTGGGAAATGTTGATTCTGCTGTGTGGGGATTGTCATGTTCAATTCTATCGTGTATTGTGTTCTTATTATTCGTATGGCTGTATGGTAATTCAAATCTCACTGTACCAATTGGTGCATGTGATAATAAATGTCTCTTGAACTCTTTAAGTAAATTCTACGTACAAGCATATATATGCATACAACACAAACAGTGGACCTTGTTAAAGTGAGATCAGAATCGGAGTGCATAGATTTTACCCAACTACACCATCTATATTGTACTTTAGTTTATTTTAGTGTATTATTGTCATATGTACTCAGGTACAGTGAAAAGCTTACTGTTGCATGCTAACCAGTCAACGGAAAGACTATACATGATCACAATCAAGCCGTACATGGTTTACAGACACAGGATAAAGGGTGTAACATTTAGTGGAAGATAAAGTCTGATTAAAGGTAGATTGAAGGTCGCCAATGAATGTCTCCAATGTACTGTATTATAACCAGTGAAAATAGGAAGAATAACTTGCGCATTTGAGAAAGTTATGTCTGAGAACTTTCCCTACAACATCTTCTTATCAGTGTTCAAGACAAATGTTAAAAACACAGAAAGGATCATATAACATTAGAAAAACAAAACCAATTATTATATTTTCATATTACTTTTGGTAAAGAATAATTGTTCCTGATGTTGGGAGAGTCCAGAACCAGGGGCCACAGTTTCAGAATGAGGTAAGCCATTTAGAACGGAGATGAGGAAACACTTTTTCACACAGAGAGTTATGATTCTGTGGAATTCTCTGCCTCAGAGGCCGGTTCTCTGAATACTTTCAAGAGAGAGCTAGATCGGGCTCTTAAAGATAGCGGAGTCAGGAGATATGGGGAGAAGGCAGGAACGGGGTACTGATTGTGGATGATTAGCCATGATCACATTGAATGGCGGTGCTGGCTCAAAGGGGTGAATGGCCTACTCCTGCACCTATTGTCTATTGTCTATTGACTCTATAGTAAATAGTTTACCTAATAGAGTCATGTCCTACTGCACAGAAACAAACCCTTCAGCCCAACTTGCCCACACCACACCGACCTAGATGTTCCATCTACACTAGTCCCACCTGCATTTGGCCCTTTTCTCTCTAAACCTTTCCTATACACGTACCAGTCCAAAAGTCTTTTAAATGATGTTATGATATAATCTGGTATGTTTTTCAGTAACCAGAGCCCTTGCATTAGAAAATTAAAATTAAAATCACCATGATTATAATTGCAACTGACCAATTACTGTATTATATTCCTGCCATATTATATTCCACCATCTACTGCAGACAATAGTAAATCCCTTTTACCAGCAATGAAAACTATTTGAATAGGTTCATTTTCTCTGTGTTTAAAGTTATGAATATGAATTATTCAATAGGATTGTAACTTTACCTTAATAGATCAATGTTTGCCAACATAACCTTTGAATATTACTCAAGGGAATACACAAATGCTGCATGGACACTAATGAATAGAGCCAGGATTTTGCCATCAATGCCATGTGCCTCTTCATGCCTTTTTTGATGATTTCAGGAAGATAACGCCTTTTTCACGATTGAGTGCCTAAATCAGCCTTTTTTTGCAGTGTTAATGTAACTTTCAAGAAAATTTACAGCACCGGGGCCAAACCTGGCTGTAAGTGGGTGTGAAGTGATGATTGGAGAGGGGTGCGTGGGAAAGGGTCCAGTCTTTGCAGACTGGAGTTATGCTTTAAGTAGGTGTGAAGTGGTGATTGGGGAGGAGTAGGTGGGAAAGGGTCCAATTTTTTCAAACTGGAGTCAGGCTGTGAGTAGGTGTGAAGTGTTGGTTGGGGAGAGGGAGAGGGGGTACCAGGGTTAAGTTTCTGTTTATCGAACTTGCAGTAGAACTCAGAAGGTAGACAAAAGTGGTGGAGAAACTCAGCGGGTACAGCAGCATCTATGGAGCGAAGGAAATAGGCAACGTTTCGGGCCGAAACCCTTCTTCAGACAGTAGAACTTGATCAGGTCGTTGGTCAGCTGATGATTGTCCAAGGAGCGGGGGGGTTTCCTCTTGTAGCTTGTGATTTCTTTCCACACTGAAGGAGAGTCATTTGCTGAGAACTTGCTTCTCAACTTCTTAGAGTACCTTTCCTTGGCAGCTCTGATTCCCCTTCTCAGCTTGTACTTGGCCTGCCTGTAGAGGTCTGCATCCCCGCTCCTGTAGTATCTACCTGCAAGCGTCACAATGCCTAAAGTCAAGTAAACGCCTTGTAAAAAATGGAACGATTTGGTGAGAGTGTACGGGAGTGATATTTTCGCTACAGACAACTTGTGTGATGTTTTGCAAAGCATGTGATAAAGCAGTGAACCATGAGAAGAAATATTTAGTCTCCCAGCATGTACAGACAGTTAAACACAAGTCGGCGGCAGAGAAACTGAAGATAGGTAATACGTAAGCTTGTCTCCTCACAACATTTACTGCTGGCTCTAGTTGCAAATCTGAGTTTGAGCAATCTGTGCAAAGCATTCATTGATGCTGGAATTCCACTGCGGAAATTGGAAAACAAATCTTTCAGAGATTTTTTAGAGAAATACACAGAAGAACACATACCGAGCGAGTCATCATTACGCAAAAGTTATGTTGACAGCAACTGCAACATTCTTGTGCAGAAAATTAGAGATGAAGTTGCACGCAACAAAATATGGATCTCAATAGACGAGACAACCGATGCTGTGGGGAGATATGTTGTCAATGTGTTTATCGGTAAACTGGAGGCAGGTCAACCATTAAAGGAGTATTTGTTGACATCGAAAGTATTGGAGGTCAAACAGCTCAACTACTGCTCAGTTGTTTACATCTTCACTTGCTGTACTTTGACCAGAAGGTATAAAACATGAGAATGTTCTTCTGTTTGTGACTGATGCAGCTTCGTACATGAAAAAAGCCACTTGTGCTCTTAAAGTTTATTCCCCAAATGTTCCCTTTGACATGCTTAGCTCAAGGACTTCATAGAGTTGCCGAGCACATACGTAGCTTGTTTCCAAATGTTGATTGACTAGTTTCCAAAGTCAAGAAAATCTTCCTCAAAGCACCGTCACGTGTGCATTTGTCCAAGGAAATGGCACCCGAGATTCCGCTACCTCCTTAGCCCGTTTTGGCTTGCTGCTGTACTCTACTATGCTGCAAATTTTGAAAAGATAAAATAAATCATCAACTGTTTTGAGGAAGAAGTATCTGCTGCAGTCAGGATCGTCAGTGAAATCATGCAGAAAAAGTCCCTCCACCGCGATCTCTTGTTTAATGCTTCCAATTTTGCAAACTTCCCAAAAGCTATCACTCTCCTTGAGAAACGTGACAAAACATTTGTGAATAACTTGCAGGTTTTCAACCAAGTGACTGACGATATTTGTAAAGTTCCTGCCGATGTAGTTAAGTCAAACAAGGAAAATGTGGGAGTGATTTTAGCTAACAAAGATCTTGAAGAAATGCAAAACATAACTAAAGTTCTCAAAGGTAGTTGTTATGCACAAGATATCAACATGAATATAGAGTTTGTAGCTTGTTTCGGGTATGCACCAGTGAAGTCAGCTGGGGTAGAAAGAAGTTTTTCACAACTGAAGCATATTCTGTGTCAGATGGCATAGTTTAACACCAGATAATTTGACAAAAATGCTAGTAATTACATGCAACCAGGCGACTTTGGTCATTTAATGTAGTATGCCTTTATGTTATCATTTTTAACCATATTTTGGTGGTGGAAATAAGTGTGCCTTTTTAAAAAATCAATAAATGCCTTCTTTGTGCCTTTGTTGTAATTTATTATGCCTTTTTGCCTGCCTATTTCAGAGATTTTTAGCGCCTAAACATCCTGGCTCTACTAATGAATATAGGCTAATGATTATAAAATGCAACTGATGGAAAATCAAAGATGCACTGATGACATGCTTGGTTTATACATTTGACTTTCCACTCCCTGCCTTGCATTTCAGAATGATGTGATTATTTTCCTACACAGTGATGTCAGCATTAATATCTCCACCGAGAGTATCAGCAAAGGCCCAATAAAAACGGTTTCCTGCTACCCAACTCTTGAAATACTTCAGGAAGTGCCATTCCTCACCTGAAATTCCGGTCTGGAAAAAATACACAAACTGTATTATATATAAAATAAATTAATGCTATCTGACTGTCAGAACCGTTTTACATATTTCCATTCATCTACTCAGCTATTGAGTATAGAATTGAGTTTAGATGTTGGATTGTTATGTTACAGTTGTGCAAGATGTAGGTAGGGCTGCACTTGGAGTATCATATTCAGTTCTGGTCACCCTGCTGTAGAAAAGATGCTATTAGCTGGAAAGTGTGCAGAGAAGATTTTGCCAGGCCACAAGGGTCTGAACTATAGGGAGAGATTAGGCAGGCTAGGACTTCATTCCTTGGAGCTCAGGATGCTGAAGGGTAATCTTACATGGGTATAAAATCATGAGAGGGTGAATGCACTGAGTGCTTTTCCAAGAGCAGTCGAATCAAGAACCGGAGAACATAGGCTTAAAATGAGAAGGGGCAGATTTAATAGGAACCTGAAGGGCAACTTTTTAACACAGAAGGTGTTGGGTAAATGAAACATTCTGCCAGTCAGACGTAGTGGTTGAGGCAGGTATAATAACAACAATTCAAATGACATTTGGATAAGTACAACAATAGGAAATGTTTGGAGGCATATGGGACTAGCTTAGATAGGGCATCTTAATTGGCATGGATGTGTTGGGCCAAAGGGTCTGTTTCCATGCTTTATGGCTCTATGACACTAGTTACACAAAATTGAAGCACTTGATACGATACGATAGAACTTTATTTATCCCAGGTGGGAAATTGATCTGCCAACAATCATAAAAACACAAAATACATGAAACATGAAATTAAAGTGACGAGTGGAAGGGTTTAGGGATGTGCAAAGATTGGGGAGGGGGAGGGGGGGAGGGTGGGGAGTCAGTTTCAGTCTACCCCACGACATAAGGGGGAGGAGTTGTAAAGTTTGATAGCTAGAGGGAAGAAGGATCTCCTGTGGCATTCTGTTCTGCATCTTGGATGTTTAAAGTTCACATTAGCACTGTTAACATTAGTTTTTGGTTGTGGATCATTAAATTAGGGAGAGGAAAAAGAAAAAGTGAACATCAAACAATTGCGGGATATGTGGATCATGTGTCGCCAGATGAGCTGAGTTTTTTTTAGCATTATTTTTGGCACAGGCATTGTGGGTCCAATAATCCGTACAAATGCGATACATTTCTATGTTCTACGTTCTATCCATGGTAAGAGGCTTTAAAGAGTCATGAAACATGGTGGACTTGAGAAGGCAGAGTGAAGGAGGGAATGATATATCCACACAAGGACAAATTAACACATCGCTATGCTCATCATGTGGTTTTGCCAAGAGAGCTCTTCTTTTAGTGAATTTAGCACCCTGGAACTCTGCTGTTCACTCCCTACATGATTTACAACCACAACATCTTCTTACCCCTGAGAGCAGGCTTGTTTTACAAATGTTTTACTGAAGCCTATTAACCTACAAACCTGTACATCTTTGGAGTGTGGTAGGAATCTGGAGCACCCGGAAAGAACGCATGTGGTCACAGGGAGAATGTATAAATTCCATACCGAAAGCACCCAAGGTCTGGATTGCACCAGGGCCTCTGGTGCTGTGAGAAAACAACTCCACCAGTCGCACCACTGCCCTGCCCTAAAAGACGCAAACTATTTTATAGTAAAAGCTCACCCTTAACATGAAGAAGATAATGTTTTTGAATGGTTCTCGTGGGCAAAATTAGGTATTTTTTAAGATAACAAACCAGCTATTTTCCCATTTTCAACACATCACTATTTATTTTTAACAATGATATTTTCCACTGTAATCTCAGTTCTAATTGCACTGAAGTTTGAAACTCCACCCTGAGAGAACTGATACGACTCCCACAGGACTTTCTCAATTGCCATTTAATGTTTCATTAACTAGGAATAAGCGTGCTTTTATCAAACGATGGGCAAAATATTGTTTTAAAGATAAGCACTGCAGTGGATAATTACATCATAATGGTCAGAGCTGGAAACTTTTCATTAATGAGATGAGGTAGAGGAGGCTTGATCTGCAATGCCTCATTTAGTTTACAGGGCTGCCACAGACAGCAGGCATAGTTGTTGAAGACACCCCTGTAGCACAGTTAGCAAGGCATAAGGGTTGCTGAAAATGCTTATGACTGATCAGCCACTTTCCCTTCTGACCACACACTCCCTTTGCTTAATTACGTTCGTGAAACAGAATTTGAACGAGCAAAAAAAGATACATAGAGCTGGAGTAACTTTACAGGTCATTCAGCTTCACTGGAGAAGATGGATACCTAACGTTTCGGGTTGGACCCTTCTTCAGAATAGAGTTTTAATCCCATTTCTGGTCCACTTTTGTGGGAACATTGGCCATGATAGTGGTGGAGTGTGACTCAGGAATTGATGTACTCCACTCAGTATAGGATTCCCATGATCAAACAATTATCATATGGTTTGCCGGTATTGACATGGACACAACAGATGACTGGCATTTTCTGGACATGTGTACAGGAGGGCAGGTCAAGAAAAACATGTAAGGTACACAAAAAAAAATGTTGGAGAAACTCAGCGGGTGCAGCAGCATCTATGGAGCGAAGGAAATAGGCAACGTTTCGGGCCGAAACCCTTCTTCAGACTGATGGGGGGCGGGGAGAAGAAAGGAAAAAGGAGGAGGTGGAGCCCGAGGGCTGAGGGAGAGATAGGAAGGAGAGGAGACAGCAAGGGCTAACAAAAGTGGGAGAATTCAATGTTCATGCCCCAGGATACAGACTCCCGAAGCAGAATATGAGGTGCTGTTCCTCTAATTTCCGGTGTTGCTCGCTCTGGCCATGGAGGAGACCCAGGACAGAGAGGTCGGATACGGAATGGGAGGGGGAGTTGAAGTGCTGAGCCACTGGAGGTCAGGTTGGTTAATGCGGACCGAGCGGAGATGTTCGGCGAAACGATGGCCAAGCCTCCGCTTGGTCTCACCGATGTAGATCAGCTGACATCTAGAGCAGCGGATGCAATAGATGAAGTTGGAGGAGGTGCAGGTGAACCTCTGTCACACCTGGAACAACTGCTTGGGTCCTTGAATGGAGTCGAGGGGGGAGGTAAAGCGACAAGTGTAGCATCTCTTGCGGTTGCAAGGGAAAGTGCCCGGGGAGGGGGTGGTATCTGCCTTGTTGGCTAGTTCATCTGAAAGTGTCAGTTCAGCTGAGGTACCAGCTCCTCTGTACAAAAGAACACATATCAGCAAGTAGGGTCTCGACACAAAACGTCACCCAGTCCTTCTCTCCAGAGATGCTGCCTGTCCCGCTGAGTTACTCCAGCTTTTTGTGTCTATCTTCAGCCTCTATAAATATGTGGAGGGAAAAAAATGCCTTCAGTTCAGATGAGTAAATTTAATAAGAAACTTATCCCTGTGATAGCAATGAATATGTGTGACAAATCCTAGCTGTGTCAACTGCTGCAATTTGTAGGCTGACACTTGGCTCACTGCTACCACTGTTGTCTTTGAGTCAGAAGGGTGTGAGATCCTCTCATTGTAGAGATCAGAGCCCATAACCTAGACCTTTACTATCACTGCACTTTCAGACGTGTTAATCTATTTGGATCTGTTGTTAAACGGAGGGCTCTGTTTGGCTTTTCAGCTGGAGGTGAAGTATCCCGTGACACTATTTTAAGGAGAAAAGGGAAGTTCTTTGATGGCCCCGGCCAACAGTTGTCCTTCAGCGAACTTGGCTAACGATACAAAAATGATCTGCTCATTCACTGTTGTTTGTGTGCCCTGGCTTTTGCAGAAATCAGCTGCCACATTCAACGTTGTAAGGAACGTGTGGCAGCTCTCAACATTTCGCAATGTGCAAATATAAAGTTATTTACGTTCTAGCATTTGGATCAGTTCTTCAAGATATTGAAGGAGCAAATTCTTTGGTGAAGTAATCCCTGTAAACAAATTATCTCGTAATGGTGGTGCCCAGGAGCCAATAAGAATTGCCCAAACAGAATCAAAGCATGGAGAGAGATGCTGAATTTTTAGCATGTGGTCAGTTTAGTTCAAAATGATACCTGGACCGCCAGGCTTGCTGCCTATATTTAAAGTTTAACCATTGGACAGCACTAATTACCAGTCTGCATTTCTGAAATTTGATTCTGAAAGAAATGTACACAATCAGTTCTACCTCACCAACAACTGTCAGCATTTAGCATGCTTGATTTTCTGAATGATTCACATGTAGCAGCTTGAAGGATAATCCCCACCATTTGACACCCAGTACACCCAGCCAGATAAAAGCCCAGCAATTCATATGTTTTTTCTCAAGCAATATTATTTTGGTTTGATGAAGCTGCAATTACAAGGTCTAGTGGACCATCTAAATGACTTCATTCATTTCTCAATAGTGTTTATTTGACCAAAGGTTGTGATCTGAAGCGGGTGAAAATGAAGCAGTCACTTGTATGTTAAGGCAGGCTGTCAATATGTCTCCGTTGCTTCGAGAGAAAGAGAACTCCACAGAAATTACAGATGACATTCAGAATGGAAGCTGACAGTTTCTTAATATACGTCAAAGTCAAGAAATTCCAGATGCAAAAATTAACCCTCAACTTATGTGGTTCCAATCTTAATCATGTTCGGAACACCTGGTCAAAGGTTAAAGGCCAAATGTTACTCCATACCTCATGGCAAGTTTGTTTGTTTCTGTTGATGTCAGTCATCCAGCATGTGAATATTCCTCTTGCCCTCCCGGGCACCAAGATGATGTGGTGTCATCATCATCATCATCATCATCATCATTGTAAGCTGTGGTCACTCAATAGTCCCCTATAGCTTTAAGCTAAAGGTCGTCCTGTATTGAAAATGGATTAGATTCAGTCTTTCCCTGCCAGACACTGACAGATAGAGGAAATACGGGAAGCTATGCAGAAAACCAGCAGTAACTCAATAAGAAAATATTCCAGTTTTACCTACTTGCATGAAATAATATATTTTTCAGTGTGGTTTATTAACAGCACAATTTGGTTAACATTTCAAACATGCAGTGGAGACATTGGAATGTTGTTTTTGTGTGATTGTACTCTCAATGTCTGATACATTGTGAAGTGCTACTTCTTTGCCTTCAGTACTTTAAGCTCAGCGATAGAAAATGGTATCAAAAGAGGCAGCAGACACTTACTTGTCAATCCGCTATTTAGGATCAGCAATGCATGTAAATGTGCCAGTGTTGGTAACGGTTTTACCAGCGTTTCTCCCAGCAAAACCATTGGTCATTTATTTATTTCCAATAACATAATTTGCTTTGATTTATAAATTCACTTCAAATATTTGGTTTGGAAAACTATGGTGGTGGGGGGCATTGTTTTTGTACCATTGATGGCAATTTCCTTCCACTTTAGTGTCAAACCAATATGTACACATTAGTACAGTTAGCTACATTACGGGCTACACTGGAGAATACATTAGTACTCCTGATGGTGTGATCTAAGGAAAGTGGAAAGATTGCAATGTCAATCCTAGTGAAATGCTAATTCAACTCCAGTGCTTCAAATTGCGCTCAACGTGTAGCTAATGAGATACAGGAGAGATGCTTGCAGCAGTGCTGAGTGAGCAAGGGTGACAGACGATGTTTGAAGGTGACTGATGGGCTCTACTGTACTGAACAGTGCGCATGGATAATATATGGCATTTGAAACAGCATTTACTGATCCCAGCCAAGTGTGACAGAGTCATTGTATTTTCTGCGACATTATATGACACCATATCCTCTCAATTCTTCCACTAAATCACTGCTGTTAAAGTAACTGGGGTGATGGTGTCACACTGAATAAATTATGAGATTTGCAATCCAGAAATTTGAATTGATGATCAAGGGATGTAAACTTTCTAGCCTCACTGCAGTGTTTATATTTAATTATGGAGTCATTCAGCAAGGAAACAAGGTCCCTGGTCCTAATTGTCCATGCCCGCCAAGATGCCCCATCTAAGCTGGTCACATTTGCCCCAAGTCCCATAATTAAATAAATTCCACAATATAAGACTGGTCTCAGTAGTTGTGACCGTGAAGATACTGCAATATTCTAACAAGCTCACTGATGTCTTTTCAGACGTTGTTTGAAGGTACGTAACATTTCTCTGTCCCCAAATTCTTGGTCTTTATGTACCATTAGACCCACAGCATTGCGTTTGATTGTCTCCTGTTCTCTCAAATGGCCTGGCAAGGCACTCAATTCAAGGGCAATTAGGGATGGGCTTTAAATGCTGACCTTGCTTGTGACATCCACTTATTGTGAACAAAGACTTTATCTTGTATACAAGAATTGCTTGGTATTTGGTTGCTCTATGGGGAATGAGAAATGGACACTTTGTTGGCGTTGAGGTTTATGATTAGTAAACGGTGAGGAATAAAGATTTTACTTAGACCACTCAGAGGTTGTAAAGAATATGCAAAAGGTTATCAGTCAGAGATTTCCAAAAGTAATTGAAGCATACTGGTGAAGATGCCCCAAATATATTTTATGTCAACATGCAGCTTAGTTCGAAAGAGTCAAGAGTGTTTTTTGGTAATATGTCTTGAAACAGATAGATTAAATTGTTACGTGCTGCAGCAAAACGAGGTGTTCAGCAAAGAGCACAACCGTCCAATGGTTCACAACCATCTTGCTGACCTGAAGCAATTTTATTGGGTCACTTATTTTTGTCCTTATGTGTGATCGCCACAAACAAATGGGCCATGGGTGTGACAATTGTGTTTGGTTATCTAGCAGTCATTATTCCCTAAGACCCGTGCTCATGGAATGGTGTAGGGGTGAGAGGGGCAGAAAGGATGAGAGTTGGGTTATCAATGGAGGACTAAGAAGGAAAAGCTTGGACTTCAATTGTGGTCTTAGGTGGAGGTGATGGTAGTTAGGGGGTGTCGTGGAATTGGCTCATAAGTGGCTGGTGAGGGACTTGTGAGGATCAAACTCACAATTGGAAGGAGGAGGGAAGGTCAACCTAACAGGTCACGGGAGGTTAAGACCCGTGTTTCCATGGTTGAGGGTCTGGTTCCCTGCATGACCATTGCTCCATTGTTCTGCAGTTGTTGCCGATATGTCAACATCTGATTGGATGTGATCTCCTGACTATTTTGACATCAGCTAACAGGGCAACAATGGCCTTTAACATACTTAACTATCAAATTTGTCACAGACCTTAGCATTGCTTGGTTGGTATGTGCAGTATTTGGCCAAAATCTCCATTTTGAGAATAGAACATGTAGATCCAGTTAGTGCGAGTTCCATATCCCATAGATCTTCACACTGGGGTGCTAATGCTTGGTCATTAGTGTATACTGTCATACATTCTAAATTAAAACAATATAGAAACATAGAAAATAGGTGGAGTAGGCCGTTCGGCCCTTCGGGCCACCACCAAAAATAGGTGCAGGAGTAGGCCATTTGGCCCTTTGAGCCAGCACCAAAAATAGGTGCAGGAGTAGGCCATTCGGCCCTTTGAGCCAGTACTGCCAATCAATATGATAATGGCTGAATCATCATCAGTACCCCGTTCCTCGTTTATCCCCTTGATTCCTTTAGCCCTAAGAGCTAAATCTAACTCTCGCTTGAAAACATCCAATCTCTGCCTCAGATGGCGTTGGAGGCCGATTTTCGGGATACTTTCGAGAGAGAGCTAGATAGGGCTCTTAAAGATAGCGGAGTCAGGGGATATGGGGAGAAGGCAGGAACAGGGTACTGATTGGGGATGATCAGCCATGATCACATTGGCTCGATGGGCCGAATGGCCTACTCCTGCACCTATTGTCTATTTTCTATAATTGGCCCCCATTGCCTTCTGTCGCAGAGAATTCCACATATTCACAACTCTCTGGGTGAAAATGTTTTTCCTCATCTCAGTCCTAAATCGCCTTATTCTTAAACTGTGAGCCCTGGTTCTGGACTCCCCCAACATAGGGAACATTGTTCCTGCATATATCCTTCAATTTATGATGACTAACCATAGGGAAGATCTGGCATTAGATATTAGGTAGCAGATTTATTTTATTCTACAAATCCTCCAGAAATCTTACATTTGCATCTTTATACACCTGCCATTTGTTTCACTGAAGGTGAGACAAACTTAAATTTCTCAAATCATTATTTACAATTTAATTAAACTTGTTCTTGAATAGCAGCATACTCATTTTTTTAAAGGGCAATAAAAACTAAATATGGAGCACTTCATATTTTCTCACCGTGATAGTTAAGGTCAAATTTTGACGTAAGTCAACAGTAAAAAACAGAAGCAAAACGTCTCTACAATGTGTTTTTCCACCTTTACTTAAGAACTGTGCTACTGAAATGTTTTCCTAGGTGATCAGTTTGTGTTCTTTTTAAGGAGTCTACTGGAAAACTCTGCCCGTTGGCTTGGATCTTGTTACATACTGAATATCCTCGACACTTCATTCTATTAGGTAATTGCACCCCACTCTTGACTCTGGCAATTGACCTTTGACAGAACTAATTCCCAGAAAATGTCTCCCTCAAAAACTAACAGTCACTGGTATTGAATAACAATGGTTTCATTTTCTATGGATGCTCACATCTCTCTGAGCTTCCAAGCCGGCCTATCCTTCGCATGACCTCTGTTCTAACACCAAACCACAGATGCTCATACATTTCCTACAATGAAGTTAAGAGGTGTGCTGCATGTTCCAGATCAAACTTACTTTCTTTAAACAGAAGAGGCGTTCTCATGTTTCATCTTTCCATATGAGATTTGATCAGCATCGGGAAACATGGCAAACATAATCTCCTATAAAGGCACAACACACCATGACTTCCAGTCTGCACGATATAAATACATTAAAGCAAACGTATCATTGTTTGGATTAGAGACCAATGTGTCCAAGCTGCCAGAATGCAGACAGGTGATTTCTGAAAATGGGTCCAAAAATGCTGGTTAGTCGACTCAGAAATGAGTGCAATAAACAAAGTGTTTAGTTATGGAGGCACAACTATAATATGCAGAAAGTAAGAAAAAAAGTATAATAAAAATAGATTTGGGTTATTGAATAATTTGTGAAGCAATCTATAAAAAGGACATTCCTCAAAACACAGTTCTTCTACTTAGCCAAATGTAGTTTGTGGCAAATGCTAGGATCAGTCAGAACAGTTTGGCTGAAGATAGGCACAAAATGCTGGAGTAACTCAGCGGGACAGGAAGCATCTCTGGAGAGAAGGAATGGGTGATGTTTCTGCCTCTCCCGCTGATTACTCCAGCATTTTGTGTCTATCTTCGGTTTAAACCAGCATCTGTAGTTCCTACATACATAGAAGATCTGGCTTCTAGTTCGGAGAGTTGTGCGGTCGTGCTTCTTTTAAAATATAATGGATCACTGCAGATACTTGGATTTTGATTAGGTTAGAGATACAGCATGGAATCAGGCCCTTCAGCTCTCTAAGTTCTTGCTGACCATCGATCACGCATGTACACTGGTTCTATGTTATCCCACTCTCTCATCCACTCCGTACATGCTAGATGCAATTTACAGGGGCCAAATAACGGACAAGATTTTTGGGATTAGGGAGGAAACCGAAGCTCCTGGAGGAAACCCACATGGTCACAGGAAGAATGTACAAACTCCTCACAGACAGCATCCAAGGTCAGGATTGAGCCTGAATTTCATGTGCTGGGAGGCAACACCACTGTGTCGGCCTGCTTGAATTATCTGGGTTGATTTCCAACATGTGATCTGAGCGATTAATTATCATTGATGCAGACCAGCAACCTGTATGGAAATTGGCTGCTATATTTTTAATTCTTATTGTGGTCTGTGCACCAAAATGAAGTATTCGCAAAGGAGCTTCCCTAACCCTATTCCAAAAGACTTCCATCTGATAAAAGATCAGCAATCTGAAAAGTTAACTCTGTTTCTCTCCCCCTGAGTATTCCAGCATTCTTTGTTTTATTTCAGATTTTCAGCATCTACAGATTTTGTTTTGTTTTTTGGTTCCAAATTTCTTCATGGCCACGGAAATATGCAGCCTTTGTGCTAATCTTCACACAGCAAATTCTCATAAACAACTTGATAATGACCAGATAATCCGAATTGGCGACATTCATTGAAATGTAAGCATTACTTAGGTATGTTACAATACTTACCTTCAGCGGCGCTGCAATTCTGCCACTGGCCGTGTGCGCGATTTTGGCGCGTTTGAGGGGGGCGGGGTTAAAACTGGATTTTTTTCCGACCTGGTCCTGAATTATATTTTGTTGGAGTGCAAGATGTTGCTAAAGAATCGTTCCGACGGCCGTTCTGTGTGTTTTAAAAAAAAATTCACCCGACAAGTTAATCGCTGTAGCGATTTTAAAATCAGCTTCTGAAGCCGTCAATGCCGACAACGGGGCCGGATTTTACTTAGGGGACAGGTAAAAGAAAGTAGTTTATTTTTATGTATAAAAGTGTTTCTTAAGATGTATTTAATTCACATTTTAAGTTGCGAAACAGTGATTTATTCCCCCGAACAACCGGCAGTGTATTTGCTGCCGATATGGGGACTAAAATCACCGCAACCTGAACGTTCCAAATGGTCCCGTTCCAGAAAATCCCATTCGCAAGCTGATTTAAATGGCCATTAATTTACAGGTATTAAACATGAAATTCCTTCCATTTGGCCTATAAACCCATGACAATGAGATTTAAAAATTATGTTATATTCTGAATTCTTGTGTGAATGTTATTTGGACACTTAGGCTATTTAAAAATGTTAATCTATTCTTAAGAAATTGATAGATGTTTAGATCTAGTAATTGAATTTTGTAACTAACTAATTATATGCTTTAATTTCAAGTCATCTAAGTAAGATTGTTTCATATTTGTTTCAGAATGCTTCAATCCAAAATAACTGAAAACTTCTTTCAGTTCTCTTAAATTTTAAGAAAGTTATCGGCCTTTAAATGTTCTCGATCACAGCTTTTGTGTTAAGTCAATGAAAAAGCAATAGGGAACAAGATGCCAATTTCCGAGTATGAAAACGGCCATAACTTTTTTAATACTGAAGCTATGAAAGTGAATTAGGTGTCAAATTAAACTTCTTTTTATGCTTTATCTGATGGGATAAATTAAATACTTGAATTTTGAAATCTCAAAATTTTGTATTAAACAGTATTAGCCAGTTCGTCTTTCTTCTGCAAAAGGTCGTGGCTCTGACAAGTTTAGTTTAGTTTAGTTTAATTTACTTTAGTTTAATTTAGTTTAGAGACCAGAAAGCACTCAGTCAATATTGTACGACTTCATTCATTTAGATTGTTCCTGTTCAAATGTATGGCCTGGAATTTGCTTTAGAGGGTATCACAGTCGCAGCTGAAGGAGGAGGTTCATTTGCACAACATATTAATATCGTACAGCACATGTTAAGAAATTTAAAAGTACGTCCAAATCAAATTTTTGATGTTCTCCAAAATAATTCCACTCCTGACTCGAAAAGGAATGAAGACATTTTTTGCAACAATGTCCGGCAAATAATTGTTGCTGATCACCATTACATGATTAATAACCCAATGTTACCTGAATGGTGGCCAATTAGGAAAAGGGGAGATGCAACGAGACCTGGGTGTCATGGTACACCAGTCATTGAAAGTAGGCATGCAGGTGCAGCAGGCAGTGAAGAAAGCAAATGGTATGTTAGCATTCATAGCAAAAGGATTTGAGTATAAGAGCAGGGAGGTTCTACTGCAGTTGTACAGGGTCTTAGTGAGACCACACCTGGAGTATTGCGTACAGTTTTAGTCTCCAAATCTGAGGAAATACATTCTTGCCATAGAGGGAATACAGAGGAGGTTCACCAGACTGATTCCTGGGATGGCAGGACTTTCATATGAAGAAAGACTGGATAGACTCGGCTTGTACACGCTAGAATTTAGAAGATTGAGGGGGGATCTTATAGAAAAGTACAAAATTCTTAAGGGGTTGGACAGGCTGGATGCAGGAAGATTATTCCCGATGTAGGGGAAGTCCAGAACTAGGGGTCACAGTTTAAAGATAAGAGGGAAGTCTTTTAGGACCGAGATGAGAAAATCATTTTTTACACAGAGAGTGGTGAATCTGTGGAATTCTCTGCCACAGATGGTAGTTGAGGCCAGTTCATTGGCTATATTTAAGATGGAGTTAGATGTGGCCCTTGTGGCTAAAGGGATCAGGGGGTATAGAGAGAAGGCAGGGATGGGATACTGAGTTGGATGATCAGCCATGATCATATTGAATGGCGGTGCAGGCTCGAAGGGCCGAATGGCCTACTCCTGCACCTATTTTCTATGTTTCTATGTCTATGTTTCTATGTTGATTTATTTATTTTCACATAACCACTGGTCATCAACAAAGGGGACTGATAAAAATTGGAGTGGAGTGTGAAGTAGGCAGGAGCCTCTGGCTAAACAAACCATTGCAAGGCTGGACAGATCTGTCAGGCATTGATGTATGCCCGTTAACGTTAGAACACACACCAAGTACAGTAAAGCACAGAAACAGCAGCCCACTATGTCCATGATGTCCACAATGTAGCATGATGCCAAGTTAGACTAAACTCCATTGCTGGGTACATGATCCCTCCATTCCCTGCGGATCCATATACCTATGCAAAAGCCTCTTAAGCAGCACAATCATATCTGCCTCCAGCATCTCTGGCAGCACATTCCTGGCACCCACCACTCTGTGTAAAAAACTTGCCCCATACATCTCCTTTAAACTTCCCACCTTGTACATTAGTCACTGAAAGTAAGCATGTAGGTACAGCAGGCAGTGAAGAAAGCAAATGGCATGTTGGCCTTCATAGCGAGATGAGTTGAATATAGGAGTAAGGATGTCCTACTGCAGTTGTACAGAGCCCAAGTGAGACCACAGCTGGAGTATTATGTGCAGTTTGGTCTAATTTGAGGAAGGACATTCTTGCTATTGAGGGAGTGCAGCGTAGTTTTACCAGGTTAATTCCCGGGATGTCAGGACTGAATGGATTGACTGGGCTTATATTCACTGGAATTTAGAAGGATGAGATGGGATCTTATAGAAACATGTAAAACTCTCAAGGGATTGGACAGGCTAGATGCAGGAAAAATGTTCCCAATGTTGGGGGAGTCCAGAACCAGGGGTCACAGTGTAAGAATAAAGGGTAGGCCATTTAAGACTGAGAAGAGGAAAAACTTTTATACCCAGAGAGTTGTGAATCTATGGAATTCTCTGCTACAGAAGGCAGTGGAGGCCAATTCACTCAATGTTTTCAAAAGAGGGTTCGATATAGCTCTTAGGGCTAACTGAATCAAGTGATATGGGGAAAAAGCAGGAAAGGGGTACTGATTTTGGATGATCAGCTGTGCTCATATTGAGTGGCAGTGGTGGCTCGAAGGGCCGAATGGCCTACTCCTGCACCTATTTTCTTTGTTTCTATGTTTCTTAAACCTTTGCCCTCTAGTCATTGACATTTCCACTTTGGCAAAAGTATTCTCACTGTTTACCCTAGTTATGCCTCTCAAGATTTGATATATTTCTATCAGGTTTCCCCTCAGCCTCCATCACACAAGCAGAAACTGTGCAAGTTTGCCCACCTGCTCCTTATGGCTAGCATTTCGCTGTAACTCCTCCCATTCATTGAGATTTCACGATCTTTGTGAATGTTTTTTTCTTACTTATCAATCATTTTTCTTCTATCAGTCTAATTTCTTCACCAGAAGCTGCCCCCAGCCCATAACCACTATTCGTTCCTTGATTCCCTCCAGCAGCTGAAGAAACTTGCTCCTGCCGTTTCCATAAAATAATGCAAAGTGCTGGAGTAACTCAGCACATCAGGCAGCATCTCTGGAGAACATTAATAGGTGCATACCTGCCAAAATTTGAAAATCAAAAATCCTACTCTGAGTGCGCGGGGTGACGGAGTACGGGTGGGGTCCAGGATCCTTAGCTCCTGGATTTTAATTTTTTTTTAATAGTTTGCCGATATCGCAATATATTCAGAGCTATTTCTCTCTCTCTCTCTCTCTCTCCCTCTCTCTCTTACCCTCTCACGCCCTCTCTCTCTCTCTCTCCCTCCCTCTCTCCCCCCTCTCTCCCTCCCTCTCTCTCTCTCTCTCTCTCTCTCTCTCTCTCCCTCTCTCCCTCCCTCTCTCTCTCCCCCTCTCCCCCTCTCTCCCTCCCTCTCCCCCTCCCCCTCCCCCCCATCTCTCTCTCTCCCTCCCTCTCTCTCCCCCCTCTTCCCCTCTCTCCCTCTCTCTCTCCCCCTCTCCCATTCTCTCCATCCATCTCTCCCCCCTCTCTCCATCTCTCTCCCTTTCTCTCTCTCTCCCCTCTCTCTCCATCCCCCCTCTCTCCCTCCCTCTTTCTCCTTCCCCCCCTCCCTGCCCTCCTCCCTCCCTCCCTCCCTCTCTATTCCCCTCTCCCTTTCCCCCTCTCCCTCCCTCCCTCTCTCTCCCTCTCTCTCCTCCCCTCTCCCTTCCCCCCCTCTCCCCCCCCCCCCCTATACACACACACCTACACTTACACCTGAAATATCTCTTTGCCTAGCACTGTGTGCAAACAGCAGAGACAAAGTGTTGGGGGCAGCCATCTTCTGCTTCAGGTAGGGAAGCTAGTCGGTGATTGACCACACTATTTTAACTTAAAAATCGGAACAAATAAGATAAAACGGACAAGTTAGCAGGTACGATAGGTGACATTTTGGGTCGAGACCCATCTTCAGACCCAAAGTTTCTTTAGTCTCAACACAAAAAATCACCTATCCATATTCTCCAGAGATGCTGCCAGACCTGCTGAGTTACTCCAGCACTTTGTGTCCCTTTGTGTATTAACCAGCATCTGTAGTTCCTTGTTCCTGTCCCACCCATTATCATGCAGACCACACAACTTAGAGCATGCAGTGGAAACAGGAAAGTAGGGAACACTGATACTTTTCAGGCCCATAGTTGTGGGCCTAGCCTAATTAAATGGTTGTCTATGGTCAATTGTATTTCAGGACCCTCGGTTGCAGTGAACTCTATTTCTTAGAAAGGACACCTGTTAATCTTTGACATGTCCTGTTCTTCTACATCCATGTTCTGGAAATGACCAGGAGCAGAACACAAAACTAGGAAGGAACTGTAGATGGTACACAAAATTGCTGGGGAAACTCAGCGGGTGCAGCAGCATCTATGGAGCGAAGGAAATAGGCGACGTTTCGGGCCGAAACCCTTCTTCAGACTCCATATCATTGATGTATCAGTGTATCATAGATGCTGCTGCACCCGCTGAGTTTCCCCAGCAATTTTGTGTACCTTCGATATTCCAGCATCTGCAGTTCCCTTTTGAACAAGGAACTGTAGATACTGGCTTACACCGAAGATAGACACAAAATGCTGGAGTAACTCAGCGGGACAGGCAGCATCTCTAGATAGAAAGAATGGGTGACATTTTGGTTTGAGACCCTTCTTCAGACATTCTATGACAAAACCTTAGCACAATTGACTACTTTATTGTCACATGTGACAAATCAGAGTGAAATTATTTGTTTTGCATACCCAAGGTATGTAAAGAGTCACCACATAAAGGGCTCCAACAAAGTATCATGGACCAAAGCCATCATAATTATGACTCACATGCCTCTAGAGTAGTAATGGGCTGTTGGTACGTTTCCATTCGCATCCTGGAAAACCCTAGCAATGTCAGAGGATTGTGCCCATGGTCTGCTGGTCCTCTTCCCCTGACCTTGAGATTAGCTGCTCTGAGATTTTATTATAACTGGAAGCCGAAGACAGCCTTACTGCATGTAGTGAAGCCTGTACTGACATAAAAAAATCTTGGGAAGGATATTTGAAACAAAATTCCAATTTTTGTGTTTAAAACTAACTGTCTGTTATTTTGGGATTATTCTGAAACTGACTTACTGGCATCCTAGACCATTGTTTCTTGCTCAAGGAAGCAAGATTGTTACACCCTCAAATGAAGCTGACAACCATCTGAATAAAGGCACAATATTATATATAGAGCAAGGTTATTTTTATGACCATTGTTATTCTCCTTCTGACACATTTGCCATTATTAGTGCGATTTCCTGAGATGTGTTATTTACAATTCATTGATGACATAACATTCAAATGGAAATGAATACAATTGTCATTCTTTGGCTGGAGGGTGGTGACACCTTGCCAGGATAAATGTTGTCTGTTGCCAGTTGGCCTTAGATGCCTTGTTTGGGCAACTATTATTTGTGTGGGATTCCTCACAATTTTCACCAGCAGATTAATCAAGCCACCGGGATACAACCGCAGAACCATGGTCTGTTCTTGCCCTGTTTTTATAACTTCCCATTGGGGAAGGGTAAGGTGCAGGGGGTGAAGAGACACAGAAAATGGTGTTGGAGTCTGGGCTGATTTTTACCATCCTGATGCCCTTGCACTAACACCAATTATTGTGGCTCATGGCCCCCAATTCACGTCGTTAACTTTATGCAGTCAAGAACCAAACTTGGGAAGTTGGTGAGATTGTTAGTTCAGCCTCTCTGGTGAATCAGTTGAGTGTCCGCAGAAGTCAATCCCTTTTTCCTTTGACTAAATGATGGGAGGTTTGTTTTGCTTTTTTCCCCTCATAGCAATACTTCATAGCGGCGAGACTGTGGGGAACAGATTATTTGTTTCTATCATGTGCAAATGAATTATCATTCATAGTAGTTGCATGCTGTCTCTGCCTTGTCCCAGTATCTTGTAACAGTTATTAGCACAATAATGTTCTCTCTGTAGCTCATGCAGAAGATATCTTGCATGCTTTTAGAAAAGATTTTGCACGTAAAATATGTTGAATAAAATTTACAGAGAAGAAACATTTTGTGCATTAAAAAGTGTAAACCTTATTTTAAATACTAAGGATAATCTCAACAACCAGAATGCCATTCCTACTTATAGTAGGAAACTAGACTAAGTGGGACCCGTTGGGTCCCAGCTTCACATGGGAGGGCTGGTCCCCCAACGCAATATTCCACCTCTCCACCAATTCTGGTGGCCAGTGGTGGGGGGGAGTGGCTTTCTGGAGCGCTAATATGGGTGTTTTGGGCTGAAAGGACTGGTTTCCAGAGGGCTAGTATGGACATTGTGGGCCGAATGGATTCTTGGGCTGGCGGCTCAGTCACTCAAGCCTGGTGTGCTGGCAGCTCACTCACTCACAACTGGTGGGCTGGCAGTTGACTCACGGCTATTCCTTGAAATTCCACTTCAAGCAGGGTGCAAGGCCACCAAATTCAAGTGCAGTTTCATACCATTTCAAGCAGGGTGCAAGGCCACCAAATTCAAGTGCAGTTTCCTACCATTTCAAGCAGGGTGCAAGGCCACCAAATTCAAGTGCAGTTTCACACCATTTCAAGCAGGATGCAAGGCCAGAGAAGACAGAGACACCTCTCACTCCCCCATCTTGCAGAAACTGAGCAATGCCGACACTTCCGGGTTTTATAGTCCCCCCCACTTTTCCATTTTCCATAAGGCAAAAAACACTTTTCCATTTTCCATAAGGCAAAAAAACACTTTTCCATTTTCCATAAGGCAAATACCATTTCCATTTTCCATAAGGCAAAAAACACTTTTCCATTTTCCATAAGGCAAAAACCACTTTTCCATTTTCAAAGCAAGCAACACTTTAGCATTTTCAAAGCAAGCAACACTTTAGCATTTTCAAAGCAAGCAACACTTTAGCATTTTCAAAGCAACCAACACTTTAGCATTGTCAAAGCACAAACACTTTTGCATTTTCAAACCAAAAACAACTTTTGCATTTTCAAACTAGTCTCAAACTACATTTTCAAACCACATTAAGGGCACTCACAGTTTAGTAGACATTTGTTCAGTGTTATTCACAGCTAAGACTGAGGGACATGACTCTCTTGCTCCCCCATCTTGCAGAAAACTGAGGCACTCCACACTTCCGGGTTTTATAGTCCCTCCACATCTCACCGGAAAGGATTAGCCTTCATGGCTTGATTGACAGGAGAGAGAATCTCAACATTTGTTAAACATTAATGTCTTTTATTTTTCATCGATGGCAAAAATCTTCTTGTCCTGCCCAGAGGAGGGGGACTCTGAGAAGGATGGGCAAAAATCACAGCCGTAAGTGGTAGCGTTTTTTCTAAAATCAATATGCAGTGCAAACAGGAAGTGGTCAAGATGACACTTTTAGTAATATAGATGTGGAGAAGAGTATGGTGCCTGGATAGCTATTGACGGCCTTGAAGTGCATAACTATCACATGGACCATTTTATTGGAGTGAAAATTTGGCCTTTACCATGGTCTCTTGAGACCAGTAATCTGAGTTGATTGTTAAAAACTCATTAAATCGTGGTTAATAGTTTGAACTGATTTATTTCCACGGGTTTGGAGATGTGGTAACCTGATGTTCAAGTGGTTGAGGACCTGCACTGTGCACAAAGAGACATGAGTTTGAATCCTGCTACAACTGCTGGTGAATTAATATCTAGAATTCATTTAAAAATTGATTTTCATAACCATGAAACAATTGGATTGCCGTACAAACCCATTTGGTCGGACTCATATCAGGAGGAGATGAGGCAGCGTACAGAGGTGGTCCTGAAGCTGTCAGAGTGGTGTTCTGCGAATAACCTGGCACTCAACATCAGCAAAACAAAGGAAATGGTCATCGACTACAGAAGGCACAAAGCGGACCCTGCCCCGCTCTACATCAACGGGGACTGTGTCGAGAGGGTTTCTACCTTCAAATTCCTGGGAACGCACATCGCGGAGGACCTCTCCTGGTTTGCCAACACTTCAGCAGTGGTATAAAAGACCCAGCAGCGATTGCACTTCCTGAGAGTGCTAAGGAAGCTAGAGGAGAAGCTGCTGGTGGCCTTCTACCACTCCACCATCGAGAGTGTGCTGGCATATTGTATCACGGTGTGGAATGCCGGCTGCTCAGCAGCAGACAGGAGAGCCCTGCAGAGACTGATCAAAACTGCCCAGAAAATCATCGGCTGCCCTCTGCCTTCCCTGGAAGACATCTCCAGCTCTCGATGCCTCTGCAGAGCCATGATAATAATCAAAGGCCCCTCCCATCTGGGACAGTTCCTGTTCAACCTCCTGTCCTCTGGTAGGTGGTACAGGTGTGTCAAAAGCCGGACAAACAGACTCAAGAACAGTTTCTTTCCCTGTGCCATCAGAACTCTAAATTCCTCAAATATCCACACGACTTGGGAGATGCTGTCATCCATTCCACTATAAAACAGACCACTCAGCTAATATTTCTTCTTTTTTAATTCTTTTAAAGTATTTATTACATTTTAAAGTGTAATATTCTCCCAGTGCAATGTTCTACCTAGGTGTGACAAATATAATTGATGTACTATTTTAAGTAGTTAAATAACGTATAGGTTGTGTTTTTATTTTGTTTTAACTTGTTTTGGTTGCACTAATCAGGTGTAGCTCCTAATGTTGTTGTATTTCTAAGTATAATGACAATAAAGGCTTATTATTATTATTATTATAATTATAATTATTATTATTATTATTATTATTATTATTATTAGTCACCAATATCTTTCAGAATTGGAAAAGTGTTAATATTGTGAGGGGGGTCCTCATGGAAACTCATAGAATAGTGAAAGGCTTGTAAGGAGTGGATGTGGAGAGGATGTTTCCACTAGTGTGAGAGTCTAGGGCTAGAAGTCATAGCCTCAGAAATAAAGGGCGTTCTTTTAGGAAGGAGATGTGGAGAAATTTAGTCAGAGGGTGGTGAATCTGTGGAATTCTTTGCCACCAAAGGCTGTGGAGGCCAAGTCAGTGGATACTTTCAAGACAGAGATAGATAGATTCTTGATTAGTACAGGTGTCAGAGGTTATGGGGAGAAGGCAGGAGAATGGGGTTAGGAGGGAGAGAAAGATCAGCCATGATTGAATGGCAGAGTAGACGTGATGGTCTGAATGGCCTAATTCTACTCCTATCACATGACCTTATGGCATTATTCAGACTGTGTATGACCCCAAGGTAGATGACCATTCATATATTGGGCAGCGTAGTGGCACAGCTAATAGAACTGCTGCCTCATAGCTCTACCAATCTAGATCCAATGCTGACTATTTCTACCATCTGCAGGGAGTTTGCTTGCTCTTCTAGTAAACACAGGAGTTTTCAGGCGCACACCAAAGACGAGCAGATTGGTTGGTTAATTGGACACTGAAAATTACCCCTGGTGGGAGGTAAGTTTAATGAAAAGTTTGAGAGGAGTTTATAGGTCCCCGGGAGACTAGAATGGGATTAGTGTAGGATTTGTGGAAATAAGTGCCTGTTGTTGGTACAGACTCGGCAGACTGAAGGGCCTGTTTCTGTGCTGCATGGCTCCATGACTATAATAATAACTCCATAATAACTATGCACTGAAATAACCTACCTAGTCATATGGTTCAGAGGCAGTTAGATATGGATAATAAATAATGTCCAAGCCAGCACCACCCACATCCCATGCATGCGTGAAATAAATCAGTAAGAAGATATATCTTCCTTTGTGTGCCTTTAGCTGTGGACACAACTACAAATTCAAATGATTGTGGGGTATTTTTGGTGTATCATGTTCACTAACTCGTGTTGGCATTTAAAATGCTGGATGCTTTATAATTAGATCTGTTGTCACCACAAGTTTTGTAGCTATTCATTTACTGCAATCATTGTTCTGCCTTCCATGACCTCCGATTCATTTTGTCTGTTTTGGAAATTTTTACATTTCAAAAAAATAAAGGGAAATGGGTATGAAGGGAGTTGCAGTTCATCTAAATGGAAAATCTTCAGTTTTAGCTTCAACTTGATCTGTGTGTGCACTCATTCCCCCGAGAAGAGAATAGAGACAGAGGATTATGCATTTATAACACCAAACTTGCCAAGTGGGGTTGAGTGCATCTTTGCATACCCTTGTTGATTACATTTTAGTGCACCAAGAACAAGAGGTAAATTAAGAATAATATTGCCCATGTTTTTTTTGATTGAAAGACACAGCATGGAAACAGGCCCTTTTGACCCACCGAGTTCACGCTGACTATTGATCACGCCTTCTCACTAGTTCTATGTTATCCCACTTTCCAGTCCCTACACACTAGGAGCAATTTACAGGGGCCAAATAACCTACAGATTAGCACATGAAGGAAACCAACGCGGTCACAGGGAGAACGTGCAAACTCCACCCAGGGAGCACCCGAGGTTAGGATGTTACCTGGGTCTCTGGCAATGTGAGGCAGCAGCTCTAGCAGCTGTACCACTGTGCCACCCTATTAGCAAAGCAATAAGACAAGAACATTGTTACTACTAATTGTTACTCTTTTCCAGGGAGATGGCAAAGCATAACGGACAGAGGCCCAGGAGCAGTTGGAGCGGCTGGTGCAGCATCCAGGCAGTGAGTTTAGAAGCCGAGCGCGGGGCTTTGTTCCACAGAGGCCCAGGAGCGGTTGGATTCAAGTTTCTGGATCATTGGGACCTCTTTTGGGGAAGTGACCTGTACAAAAAGGACGGGTTGCACTTGAACCTGAGGGGGACCAATATCCTGGCGGGGAGATTTGGAAAGGCTACTGGGGAAACTTTAAACTAGAACGGTTGAGGTGAGTGACTCAAATAGAGAAAGCTAGTAGACAGTGTGTGAGGCAGGAGGCAGAGAAGGGAAGCACTCAGACCCAACATGTAGGGCAGTAGTAGTGGAGTTGGAGATGGCATCAAACAGGAAATTAGAAATGCGTGCAACAAAGGTAAAACAGTTATAATGGGTGACTTTAATCTACATATAGATTGGGTGAATCAAATTGGCAGGGGTGCTGAGGAAGAGGATTTCTTGGAATGTATGCGGGATAGTTTAATAAACCAACATGTAGAGGAACCAATGAGAGAGCAGGCTATTCTAGACTGGGTATTGAGTAATGAGGAAGGGTTAGTTAGCAGTCTTGTTGTGCGTGGCCCCTTGGGCAAGTGTGACCATAATATGGTTGAGTTCTTCATTAGGATGGAGAATTACATTGTTAATTCAGAAACAAGGGTTCTGAACTTAAAGAAAGATAACTTTGAGGGTATGAGACGTGAATTGGCCAAGATAGACTGGCAATTGATTCTTAAAGGGTTGACGGTGGATATGCAATGGAAGGCATTTAAAGACTGCATGGATGAACTACAACAATTTTTCATCCCAGTTTGGCAAAAGAATAAATCAGGGAAGGTAGTGCATCAGTGGATAACAAGGGAAATCAGGGATAGTATCAAAACAAAAGATGAAGCGTACAAATTAGCCAGAAAAAGCAGTCATCCAGAAGACTGGGAGAAATTCAATCCAGCAGAGGAGGACAAAGGGCTTAATTAGGAGAGGGAAAATATATTATGAAAGAAAACTGGCAGGGAACATACAAACTGACTGCAAAAGTTTTTATAGATATGTGAAGAGAAAAAGATTAGTTAAAACAAATGTAGGTCCCTTGCAGTCAGAAACAGGTGAATTGATCATGGGGAGCAAGGACATGGCAGACCAATTGAATAACTACTTTGGTTCTGTCTTCACTAAGGAAGACATAAATAATTTGCCGGAAATAGCAGGGGACCGGGGGTCAAATGAGATGGAGGAACTGAGTGAAATCCAGGTTAGCCGGGAAGTGGTGTTAGGTAAATTGAATGGATTAAAGGCCGATAAATACCCAGGGCCAGATAGGCTGCATCCCAGAGTACTTAAGGAAGTAGCCCCAGAAATAGTGGATGCATTAGTGATAATTTTTCAAAACTCTTTAGATTCTGGAGTAGTTCCTGAGGATTGGAGGGTAGCTAATGTAACCACACTTATTAAAAAGGGAGGGAGAGAGAAAACGGGGAATTACAGACCAGTTAGTCTAACGGTAGTGGGAGAAATGCTAGAGTCAGTTATTAAAGATGGGATAGCGGGACATTTGGAAAGTGGTGAAATCATTGGACAAAGTCAGCATGGATTTATGAAAGGTAAATCATGTCTGACAAATCTTATAGAATTTTTTGAGGATGTAACTAGTAGAGTGGATAAGGGAAAACCAGTGGATGTGTTATATCTGGACTTTCAGAAAGCTTTCGACAAAGTCCCACATAAGAGATTAGTATACAAACTTAAAGCACACGGTATTGGGGGTTCAGTATTGATGTGGATAGAGAACTGGCTGGCAGACAGGATGCAAAGAGTAGGAGTAAACGGGTACTTTTCAGAATGGCAGGCAGTGACTAGTGGGGTACCGCAAGGCTCAGTGCTGGGACCCCAGCTATTTACAATATATATTAATGATTTGGACGAGGGAATTGAATGCAACATCTCCAAGTTTGCGGATGACACGAAGCTGGTGTTAGCTGTGAGGAGGATGCTAGGAGGCTGCAAGGTGACTTGGATAGGTTAGGTGAGTGAGCAAATGCATGGCAGATGCAGTATAATGTGGATAAATGTGAGGTTATCCACTTTGGTGGCAAGAACAGGAAAGTAGACTATTATCTGTATGGTGGCCGATTAGGAAAAGAGGAGATGCAACGAGACCTGGGTGTCATGGTACACCAGTCATTGAAAGTAGGCATGCAGGTGCAGCAGGCAGTGAATGAAGCGAATGGTATGTTCGCATTCATAGCAAAAGGATTTGAGTATAGGAGCAGGGAGGTTCTACTTCAGTTGTACAGGGCCTTGGTGAGACCACACCTGGAGTATTGGGTACAGTTTTGGTCCCCTAATCTGATGAAAGACATTCTTGCCATAGAGGGAGTACAGAGAATGTTCACCAGACTGATTCCTGGGATGGTAGGACTGTCATATGAAGAAAGACTGGATAGGCTCGGCTTGTACTCGCTAGAATTTAGAAGATTGAGGGGGGATCTTATAGAAACTTACACAATTCTTAAGGGGTTGGACAGGCTAGATGCAGGAAGATTGTTCCCGATGTTGGGGAAGTCCAGAACACGGGGTCACAGTTTTAGGACCGAGATGAGAACAACATTTTTCACACAGAGAGTGGTGAATCTGTGGAATTCTCTGCCACAGAAGGTAGTTGAATCCAGTTCATTGGCTATATTTAAGAGGTAGTTGGATGTGGCCCTTGTGGCTAAAGGGATCAGGGGGTATGGAGAGAAGGCAGGTACAGGATACTGAGTTGGATGATCAGCCATTATCATATTGAATGGTGGTGCAGGCTCGAAGGGCCGAATGGCCTACTCCTGCACCTATTTTCTATGTTTCTATGTTTTGAAGGACGTGTGGACAACATGGATCATTCCTGGCCCCCATTTCCAAACCACGGCAGCGTCCCCAACCGGCCCCGGACAGGCCCCGCCTGAAGCCGTCCCCATCCCCCAGCTGCAGGACACACGTACCCCCCCACCGGCCCTGACAACCATAGCCTGAAGCCGTCCCCCTCCCCATCATACAAGACGCTTCCCCCCACCAATGGCCCCGGCAGCCCCGGGCAGCCCCCGGCTACAGGACGCTCCCGCTGGCCCCCACCTGAAGCTATCCCCCTTCCCCGGCTAAAGGATGCTCCCGCCAGTCCCCGCCTGAAGCCGACCCCAGCTGCAGGACGCTTTCCACCCCCCACCGGCCCCCATCTGAAACCGACCCATCCCAAGCTGCAGGAGGCTCCCCACTGGCTCACATCTCAAGCCAGTGGGGAGCGGCAGCAGTACGTCATGGTAGCGACAGCGGTAGGCCACGACAGCAATAGGCCACAGCAGGGGTAGGCAGCGGTAGGCCAGGGAGAACATCGGCCAGGGCAGCGGTAGGCAACGGCAGTGGTCACCCCCAACAGGCCCAGCCAGAAGCCATCCCCTTACCCCGTCTACAGAACGCTCCCCGCCAATGGCCCCCAACAGCCCCCGCCTGTAGCCGTCCCCCTCCCATGGCTGTAGGACGGTTCCCCCCCCCACCCCTACCAGCCGCCTCCTGAAGCCGTCCCCTCCCCCGCTGCAGGATGCTCCCTCCCCCCCACCGGTCCCTTCCTGAAGCCATCCCGTCCCCAGCTGCAGCCGGTGGGGAGCGACAGTGGTAGGTCATGACAGCGATAGACAGTGATAGGCCACAGCAGCGGCAAGGGTAGGCAGCAGCAGTGACAGCGGTAGGCCACGGCAGCACTCTACCCTTCTCACCTGCCCCTGAAGCCGGCCCCCTCCTCAGCTGCAGGACGCTCCCCCACCTCCACCGGCCCCCGACAGCCCCCTCCTGAAGCCGCTCCCCTCCCCCACTGCAGGAACCTCCCCCCACCGGCCCCCGACAGCCCCCGCCTGAAGCCATCGCCTTCCTCGGCTGCAGAACGAACAAGAGATGCAACAAGAAAGAATGGACTGAATAAATCTCATCTTTAACGCCAGTGAGCATCCTGCAGTTGGGGCGCGGAGTCCGTGCGGGGGAGCGATCCTGCAGTGGGGGAGGGGGCCGCTTCAGGAGGGTCTGTCGGGGGCCGGGGGGGTGGGGGGGGGGGAAGGGGGGAGCATCCTACAATCGTAGGCCAAGGCAGTGCTTCCCCCCTCCACCGGCCCCCCAGCCCCCGACAGGCCCCGCCTGAAACCGTCCCCCTCCCCGAGTGCAGAACACTCCCCCCTCCCCCACCAGCCCCTGACTCCCCACCTGAAGCCGTCCTCCTCCCACGGCTGCAGAACGCAACAAGAGACGCAACACCTTATCCTCCCACCCCACCCACCCCTCCAACCACACACCCCCCCTCCCCCACAACCCCTCTCCCTCCACACCACACTCTGCCCCCCCTTCCCATACACACACACCCACTCCCCTCCTCCCCTCCAATCCCACACCCCCCTTCCCTCCCCTCCCACACAGGAACAGGAGGGGGAGTGAGTGCTGGGGGATGAGGGGAAATGAGCCGCTCCTGCGCAGTTAGGGGCTATGAGTGAGTGGTGGAATATTGCATTGGGGAATGGGTTGTGTTGGGGGACCAGGCCTCCCGTGTGACTGGGACCCGACGGGTCCCACCTAGTCTAGTTTTCTTATAAAAGGTTGTGAAAATCCCAAATGTAGATCAGTCGTCATCACTCGGCTGAAAGCTCCTCCTTGTTACTCAGCCTGATAGTTCCAAAGCTGGGAGTTGAGGGTGCATGAACGTCAACGAAGTTTGGCACAGGATGGACTATGGTTATTAAAGCTCTCCGCAGTTGAATTTCCTCCGAACAATGTTCCAACGATGTAACATATAGCAGCTTGAGTGTGAACAATTGGTGAATTGTCGCTGCCTTGCGGGATCATAGTCCAGCACTTCAACGCTGTCAGGAGATGAAAATTAAAGCAAACGGGGAAAAAAAGATAAAGTTTAAAAAAAAGACTGTGGTATTCATGACCTCTACATGAAAGTATCAATGACATGTTGGGTGCAATGATTTCCTACTATTTTGACACTAATGTAAATGACAAGATACATTCCAGTGGAAATATATGAGTACCACACACTTTGAAAACATCTAGTAAAAACTTCAACCTGTTAATACTATCTTTTGAAATGCTACAGGTAATTGGGATCTAATAGCCACTACACACAGAGCAAATTCCTATCAGCTGTGCTGCTCAAATCCGCAGATGTTTTATCTCTGCAGAGATGTGTGGAATGTTTGTGCAGTAACTGGAGTCCTCGGGCACACTGAGATAATAGTTCAGAGGGAGATGGGAGAAACCAGCTGATAAAACGAATGATGGATGCGGGGCTTGTCTCTGATGCAAGGTATTTCTCCCTAAGGAGATGTAGAGGCATACCAGGTAATTCACTTAGAAGATTTTTATGTATGTGTACACCAACTGTCACCTGAGAAGCAATGAACAATCCCCAATCTGTGCCATCCCTCTTCCTCTGAAGTGAATACTGACAGCCCCAGATAAGCACATACTTCATCTTGGCAGCACTTGCTTTAAACATTGAAGTTCCCTCCACCAAATTACTTCCCTTCCATCACTGTAAACTCTGTGGAAGGCTGCAGGGTCACAACCCTTCCAAAGTGCTTGATTTCAGCTGTTGCCCCCTACACATCGAGAACCATTTCTGCCGATCATTCCAATCCATATAGTTGCAGTTCCTGAATTGAAACATTTTAGTTTCAGACCATGTTTCACTGCTCAGTGTTATCATGTGGAACATAAGAAACAAAAAGCATTCCACCCTTTGAGTCATAGGCAATAGGCAATAGACAACAGAGTCATACAGCACAGTAATGGAGTCATACACCACAGAAACAGGCCCTTCAGCCCAACTAGCTCATGCTGATCAAGATGGCCCAACTCCTTGGCTCTTGGACCAAGATCCTTGGGTGTAAGATTTACCAGCAATAAATTGTCAGTAACAGGTTGTGCAAATTACCCATTCTGATTGCGTGGTAGTAATGCTTCAAACTTATCCCGTAACTTTCAGTCTGAAGAAGGATCTTGATCCAAAATGTCACCCATGCTGCCTGTCCCGCTAAGTTGCTCCAGCTTTTTGTGTCTATCTTCTTTTATTTTTGGGCAAACTAGTTAAACAAATCAAAATCTAATTATATTTTCTTATTATGCATTTCTTTAAATACAAATTGAAACATAGAAGTCATTTTATCGGTGGACACTATTTCTGTTAATCAAATAGCCTGGTCATTGCTATTGGCAGAATACAAAGTTCAATTGTCCCCGGCAACATCAAGAATGAGCATCAGCTCAATGTCAAATCATCTGCAAAATAGCTAAATTGAAGGAAGCTTAGATTGCATTAATGAGTGTAATTCATAAACTAGGCAATTAGTCTGGGACAGTAAAGACTCAAAGACTTTATTGTCTTTGCTGTCAAAGTTAATGTTCATTTGTTTCAGATGTCTCACTATCAAACCTACTACATTTAATGACTTTGTACCATATGCTTTTATATGACAGCCAGTATGTTTTCCTTCAAGTGCGTCCAAGTTATTTACTGTAGGTGATAGAATGAAACCATAACTGCTTATAGTCAGATTAATTGTCTGAATAAGATAACTAATTCAGAGTAGCTACCTGTAAGGGCAGCACGGTGGCACAACGGTAGATTTGGTGCCTTACTTCACCAGAGACCCGGGTTCGATCCTGACTATGGTTGCTTGTCTATACGGAGTAATAATAATAATAATAATAATAATAATAATAATAATAATTTGCTTATAGGGACAGTGCATATTAATGAACATTTGCATGTAAATATGCAAGATTGTAGCCAATCAGTAGGTAATTTCCGTCTCTAGTTTGTACGTTCTCCCTGTAACCTGTGGTAGTTATCTCCGAGATCTTTGATTTCCTTCCACACTCCAAAGACGTACAAGTTTGTAGGTTAATTGGCTTGTTATAAATGTAAATTGTAATTAGTGTGTGTGTGATAGTGTTAATGTGCGGGGATTGCTGGTCGGTGTGGACTCGTTGGGCCGAAGGGCCTGTTTCCGCTCTGTATCTCTAAACTAATCTACAAAACATCACCGACCACAAACAACAATATCTGTATGCGATGCATTAGCCTCAACAGGATACCTTTAAGCACGAGTATCTTTGTGTTGTGAAATGTTGGCTCAGATATCTGGGTTACAGGCAGCTGCTGATTTGACGTATGGGTTTTTCTACCGTTGATACCTGTGTTCCAGTTTAGTTCAGAAAATTGCTGCATCAGCCAAATCCAGATGGTTCCAAGACAGATGTGCGGACAGATGTGCAACTGCTATCAGGTCTCTTATATCCTAATTGTGTTTGGCATTCAAAGTGAAATACTGAGGGCAATCTATTCAACAGGTTCTGGTAGCCTATGAATTCGCTAACAAACTTTTACTGTGGTATGTATCCTGACCAGTTGCATCAGTATGACAGAAACATAGAAAATAGGTGCAGGAGGAGGCCATTCGGCCCTTTGTGCCAGCACCGTCATTCATTGTGATCATGGCTGATCGTTCCTAATCAATAACCCGTGCCTGCCTTCTCCCCATATCCCTTGATTCCACTAGCCCCCAGAGCTCTATCTAACTGTCTTAAATCCATCCAGTGATTTGGCCTCCACTGCCCTCTGTGGCAGTGAATTCCACAAATTCACAACTCTGGGTGAAAACGTTTTTTCTCCCCTCAGTCTTAAATGGCCTCCCCTTTATTCTAAGACTGTGGCCCCTGGTTCTGGACTCGCCCAACATTGGGAACTGTTTCCTGCATCTAGCTTGGCCAGTCCTTTTATAATTTTATATGTTTTTATAAGATCTCCCCTCATCCTTCTAAACTGCAGTGAATACAAGCCTATTCTTTTCAATCTTTCCTCATATGACCGTCCGCCATCCCAGGGATCAATCTCGTGAACCTATGCTGCACTGCCTCAATCACAAGGATGTCCTTCCTCAAATTAGGAGACCATAACTGTACACAATACTCCAGATGTGGTCTCACCAGAGCCTTATACAACTGCAGAAGAACCTATTTACTCCTATACTGAAATCCTCTTGTTATGAAGGCCAATATTCCATTAGCTTTCTTCACTGCCTGCTGTACCTGCACGCCAACTTTCAGTGACTGGTGTACAAGGACACCCAGGTTTGGCTGCACCTCCCCCTCACCTAACCTAGCCCCATTGAGATAATAATCTGCCCCCTTGTTTTTGCCACCAAAGTGGATAACCTCACATTTATCTATATAAAACGGCATCTGCCACGCATCTGCCCACTCACTCAACCTGTCCAGGTCACCCTGCAACCTCCTAACATCCTCTTCACAGTTCACACTGCCACCCAGCTTTGTGTCATCCGCAAACTTGCTAGTGTTCCTCCTAATTCCCTCTCCAAATCATTAATAAATATGGTAAACAGTGGTGGCCCCAACACCGAGCCTTGCGGCACTCCACTCGCCACTGCCTGCCATTCTGAAAAGGACCCGTTCACTCCTGCTCTTTGCTTCCTGTCTGCCAACCAATTTTCTATCCATGTCAACACCCTACCCCCAATACCATGTGCTCTAATTTTACTTCGGAGTCACGTGAGTGACTACGTGAAGAACCCGCTCAGTGCGCAGGCACGGCTTGCAACGGGAGCTAGGCTGTCCCGTTACTGGATGAACCGGACCGTCAGGTGAGTACCCTGAGGTCGGGTTTTCTTTTCCAGGTGAGCCTTTTTCTGCTTGTGTTTTTTACAGGCAGAGAAAAAGGCTCTGGAACAAAACTGTCCCCCGTTTTCCCGTTGGGGAGGGGGGCAGCAACAGGCGGTAGGAGCGACCCGGTGTTCCGTAATTCCCCGACACCGTGCCGAGGCCAGCCCGCTAGTACCTGAAGCAGCGGGCTGGAAGCATAGCCACTCGAGAGGCATCCGGCAGGTGTTTCCCGATGTCGGACGGGACGTCTCTCCACCCACACGGGGGGAGAGAGAGCCGCCTGAGCCGCTGGAGCGGCTCACGGAGCAGATGCCTGCGAGACGCGCTGCTTGAGGGGCGCTCTCGCATCTACAAGGCAAAAGCTCCAGAAGAACCTGTCCCCCGCTCGACTCCAGCGGAGGAGCGTTCCATTGCAGGGGGGGCAGCAACAGGCGGTAGGAACAATTACCGGGCGCCCCGCTATCCCCATCACCGCGCCAAGCCCAGTCCCGCTAGTGCCTGAACTGCGGGCTGGATGTCTAGCCATCCGAACAGGCATCCGGCCGGTGGCGTCCGATTCGTCGGACGGGGACATGTCTCCACCTAAATGGAGGAGAGACAGCCGCCTGAGCTGTATCCAACAGCAATTGGACCAGCTCCAGCGAGATGCGCAGAAAGAGCGCTCTCGCGGAGGGAGGTCAGGCACCCCCTCCACAGTGCCTCATGCACTGCCCTTTGCTCCCTCATTACTGGAGGCTAGCATTGGTGACCAGGGCTGGGCTGGTCTGGAACAGGGGCAGGCGGACGAATTCGGGAGTATGCCAGGGGTGCAGGAACATGAAGAGCTGTTGGGTGTGATGGACCGCTTGTAGCAACCTCACGGGCTGGAGCACCGCTGGAACCAAGAATGGCGGCCAGCATCAACCATTACTGGAAAAGGTGCTCGCTGAGGTGCTGAAACAACACAGCACCAGAAAACGGTGAAGCCCTCAAAGTAAAAAGTGTCAACAGCCAAATCTGGGGGCATGTGGGTCACACATCCAGACCCAAGAACTCAAGCTACAGCGGATCCTAAGGCTCCTGACGTCAGCCATCACAGCCTTTGCTCGTTCCGTGGAGACCACGGAGATGGATACCTGCCAGCAGGATGTGCTGGCATTAATGTGTACCACACAATTTGAGATCAACAATCTCCGGAGGGAAACATAAGACCTGCCCTCAATCCCAAATTTGCTGGCTTGTGTAAAGCCCCAGCTGCGGAGACGGACGCGCTGCCATTTGGGAAAGATTTCAATAAAAACTGAAGGAGATGCAGGAAGCATCAAAAACCTTCGGCCTAATGAGGGCAGGCCCCGGGACGAGCAAACCAAGACCTCCGATACCCAAGTGGCAGCACCCCACGGCATCCACCAGTCGACGTCCGCAATATGGGACTGGTGAACGCTTGGGGTCCGCACATTATCCCCAAAGATCTTTCAGATCAGGGCCCGCAGCGGACCCTCTGGAAAATGCGCCTCCCCCCAACATCGCCAGCACGTCAGAACAAAATCTTCAGGAAAATGAAGAAACAGAATCGCCAATAACCATGGAGGTAGGTGGGTCTGGTCCCTACCAGCATATAGAGAATAAGGGTGCTTTATTAACAGGGGGGAGATTACACTTGTTTAAAGAAGCATGGGGTATGGTCACGAGTGACAAGTATATACTCAACAACATTACAGGATATAAAATACAATTCATGTCAGAAAAAACGCCGCCAGTTCAACAATGGCCCCAAAGGGTATTTCTCCCTCCGTCAAAGAGAAACGTGAGGGACAAGCTGAACTGGTGAGACTTATCACAAAGGGGGTCATCGAAAAGACCAAACATGAACCTTTGGAAATTGTATCGAATATATTCACTAAAACCAAAAAAGATGGTGTCTGTCGCATCATCATTGACTTAACATCACTAAACAAATTTGTTAAGTATATACATTTCAAAATGGAGACATATGTTACTGCCAAACAACTGAATTCCAAAGGACACTTCATGGCAAGCATTTATCTTAAAGATGCTTACTATCTAGTACCCATATACAAGGATCATCGCAGATAGCTAAAATTTATCTGGATGGTACAAAGCATTGCCCTATGGGCGAACTTCAGCCCAAGATTATTCACCAAAATATTGAACCCAGCCATGGCAATACTAAGAAAACATATTGTCATGGCATATCTGGAGGATATTCTCATAGTAGGGAAAACGATGGAATTGGCTGTGGCAGCAGTATCAGCTACAAAACAGCTCCTCGAAACTCTGGGGTTCGTCCTACATCCAGATAAATCTAAGTTGAAGCCATCCACTATCATGGACTACCTGGGCTTCACAATTAACTCAGTCCATATGACTGTTACCTTGCCAAAGGCAAAAATGGTTGAATTAGCACAATCATGCAACAAATTAATGGTCAACGAGCGACCAACTATTCGACAAGTAGCAAGAGTAATTGGGGAAATGGTAGCAGCATTTCCGGCTACACAATTCGGACCTTTGCACTATCAAATTTTTTTTACAGAGAGCAAAGGTACGGGCAATAAAACGACATACAGGTCACTATGATCGTGTCATGAACTTACCCACTGAAGCAATATCAGAGCTACAGTGGTGGGCAGAAAACGTTTGGCATAGTTTCAGCCCTATCTTTATCACTAACCCTACTTTAGTTATTCAAACAGATGCCAGTGCTCAAGGCTGGGGAGCGACTAACTCCATATCCAGCACAAGTGGTAGATGGACTAAACTAGAGTCATCATTACTACTTACACTGGGCATTAACTATCTAGAGATGTTGGGCGCCTTTTATGGTTTAAAAGCATATGTATCTAATATGCAGCACTTGCATGTTCGGTTACAAATTGATAAATACTACGGTGATGGCTTATATTAACCATATGGGTGGCATAAAATCATTATCATGCGACAAATTGGTCAACATGATTTGGCAATGGTATGTCGAAAGACATATTTGGCTATCAGCTACTTACCTACCAGGTAAGCTAAACACCCATGCCATGAGAAAATTAAACGCCAGGGTTGCAAGTTTGAACAGACCTTACCTGGAACTGGGATTGTCCAAACAAACCATCACCACCATGTCGGCATCCCTTCGAACATCCACCAAGAGGCAGTACTTAACCAGCATCAAAAAAGGGGAAGTACTGCCAGGAAACATGGACAACATACGCAACAGCTACAGCCACCAACATACTGGAGTTCCTGGCCATCTACACCACGATGTAGGGATCAGTTACAGTGCCATCAACACAGCGCAGAGTGCTCTTTCTGCTTATCTCAAACCAGCGGCAGGACAACAGGCGATGGGATCCCATCCACTGGTGGTAAAACTGATGAGGGGCATTTACAATATCAAGCCCTAAGCCCAGGTATACCCATATTTGAGATATCAGTGTGGTCCTGACATATCTCAGGGAATGGCCACCAGCCAGATCCCCCGGCCTCGAGCAAGCTACACTAAAGACGCTTAGGTTGATGGCACTTGTATCCGCTCAGAGGGTCCAGTCACTACACCTATTGCGACTGGACAACATGATCACAGCTCCAGACCAGATCTGTCGTTATCCAGCGACTGGTCAAACAGAGCAGACCAGGAACACCTAATCCAGTCGTGGCTTACCCACCAGAACCACGGTTATGTGCCATGACCTACCTACTATCCTACATAGACACAACCAGAATATTCGAGGGAGATGAAAAGCCTTGTGGGTCAGTCACAAAAACCTTATGGTGGGGTACGAGCCAAACCATTGCGAGATGGCTCAAGCAGGTGCTAGAAACTGCTGGGATAAACACTAACATGTACAAATTTTATTCCACCAGGGCAGCATCCATGTCGACGGCTAAAGAATGGACATGCCTATACACCACATCCTGGCTACAGCAGGATGGTGGGAAGGGAAAAGACCGTTCAGAAATTTTATAATAAGCCGTTGGCAAAACCTGGTTTATTTGCAGTAAAGATTTACGAACTGCAAATATTTAATTTAAGCCCAGGGGAGCAACTTAATTCTTTGTTGTTATTGTTTAAAAAATACCATTGTGTTTTTCTACAAATAGACTCATTGGTTCATTACGATAACACTTCCTCCCTCAAGAACTTCGGCAGTGAGTGAAATGAAACTGTTACACGGTTTGAAATCACAGAGCTTTGAAATCTTCACGTAGTCACTCACGTGACTCCGAAGTAAAATAAGATTAAACGAGAACTTACCAGTTTGAAGTTTGATCTGTATTTTATGAGGAGTTACGATGAGGGATTACATGCCCTCCGCTCCCACCCTCATTATATGGATCAAACTAATAAATTGATGTCTCCTTATCTTTACTATGTTTACTTCAAAATAACTGTGTCTATCTGTGATTCCACACCGCTGCTTGGAAGTATGCCGCGCCTGCGCACTGAGCGGGTTCTTCACGTAATCCCTCATCGTAACTCCTCATAAAATACAGATCAAACTTCAAACTGGTAAGTTCTCGTTTAATCTTACTATTTTAGTCACCAGTCGCCCGTGCGGGATCTTATCAAAGGCTTTCTGATAGTCTAGATACACTACATCCACTGGCTCCCCTTCATCCATTTTACTTGTCACATCCTCAAAAAATTCCAGAAGATTAGTCAAGCATGATTTCCCTTTCATAAATCCATGCCAATTCCAACAATTCCATTACAGAAGCGCAAGAGGCTGCAGAGTGACGGGCTTATCCCAGTTTATCATGGGCATAGCCCTCCCATCAAACACATTCACGTGAAGGTGGCATGAATCATCAAGAATCCCCACTATCCTTGATCCCCACTATCTGCACATGGTATTGGGGGTAGAGTGCTGACATGGATAGAAATTTGGTTGGCAGACAGGAAACATAGAGTAGGGATTAACGGGTCTCTTTCAGAATGGCAAGCAGTGACTAGTGGGGTACCACAAGGCTCACTTCTGGGACTGCAGTTATTTATAATAGAAACATAGAAAATAGGTGCAGGAGTAGGCCATTCGGCCCTTCGAGCCTGCACCGTCATTCAATATGATCATGGCTGATCATCCAACACAGTATACTGTACCTGCCTTCTCTCCATACCCCCTGATCCTTTTAGCCACAAGGGCCACATCTAACTCCCTCTTAAATATAGCCAATGAACTGGCCTCAACTACCTTCTGTGGCAGAGAGTTCCAGAGATTCACCACTCTCTGTGTGAAAAATGTTTTTCTCATCTCGGTCCTAAAGGATTTCCCCATTATCCTTAAACTGTGACCCCTTGTCCTGGACTTCCCCAACATCGGGAACAATCTTCCTGCATCTAGCCTGTCCAACCCCTTAAGAATGTTGTAAGTTTCTATAAGATCCCCCCTCAATCTTCTAAATTCTAGCGAGTACAAGCCTAGTCTATCCAGTCTTTCTTCATATGAAAGTCCTGACATCCCAGGAATCAGTCTGGTGAACCTTCTCTGTACTCCCTCTATGGCAAGAATGTCTTTCCACAGATTAGGAGACCAAAACTGTACGCAATACTCCAGGTGTGGTCTCACCAAGACCCTGTACAACTGCAGTAGAACCTCCCTGCTCCTATACTCAAATCCTTTTGCTATGAATGCTAACATACAATTCGCTTTCTTCACTGCCTGCTGCACCTGCATGCCTACTTTCAATGACTGGTGTACCATGATACCCAGGTCTCGTTGCATCTTCCCTTTTCCTAATCGGCCACCATTTAGATAATAGTCTACTTTCCTGTTTTTGCCACCAAAGTGGATAACCTCACATTTATCCACATTATACTGCATCTGCCATGCATTTGCCCACTCACCCAGCCTATCCAAGTCACCTTGCAGCCTCCTAGCATCCTCCTCACAGCTAACACTGCCCCCCAGCTTCATATCATCTGCAAACTTGGACATGTTGCATTCAATTCCCTCGTCCAAATCATTAATATATATTGTAAATAGCTGGGGTCCCAGCACTGAGCCTTGCGGTACCCCACTAGTCACTGCCTGCCATTCTGAAAAAGACCCGTTTACTCCTACTCATTAATATACATCAATGATTTAGATGAACGGATTCAAAATAACATTAGCAAATTTGCAGTTGACACAAAGCTGGGTGGCAGTGTGAACTGTGAGGAGGATGCTATGAGAATGCAGGGTGACTTGGACAGGTTGGGTGAGTGGGCAGATGCATGGCAGATGCAGTTTAATGTGGATAAATGTGAAATTATCAATTTTGGTAGCAAAAACAGGATTATTATCTAAATGGTGTCAAGTTATGGAAAGGGGAAGTACAATGGATCTGGGGGTCCTTGTTCATCAGTCAATGAAAGTAAGCATGCACGTACAGCAGGCAGTGAATAAAGCGAATGGCATATTGGCCTTCATAACAAGAGGAGTATAGGAGCAAGGAGGTCCTTCTGCTGTTGTACAGGGCCCTAGTGAGACCACACCTGGAGTATTGTGTGCAGTTTTGGTCTCCAAATTTGAGGAAGGATATTCTTGCTATTGAGGAAGTGCAGCGTAGGTTCACAAGATTAATTACCGGGATAGCGGGACTGTCATATGCTGAGTGAATGGAGCAGCTGGGCTTCTATACTCTGAAATTTAGAAGGATAAGAGGGGATCTTAATAAAACATATAAGATTATTAAGGGTTTGGACACGCTAGAGGCAGGAAACATGTTACCGATGTTGGGGGAGTCCAGAACCAGGAGCCACAGTTTAAGAATAAGGGCTAAGCCATTTAGAACGGAGATGAGGAAACACTTTTTCACACAGAGAGTTGTGAGTCTGTGGAATTCTCTGCCTCAGAGGGTGGTGGAGGCTGGTTCACTGGATACTTTCAAGATAGCGGAGGTACACAAAATTGCTGGAGGAACTCAGCGGGTGCAGCAGCATCTATGGAGCGAAGGAAATAGGCGACGTTTCGGGCCGAAACCCTTCTTCAGACTAGCGGCGTCAGGGGATATGGAGAGAAGGCAGGAACTGGTTGTGGATGATCAGCCATGATCACATTGAATGGCGGTGCTGGCTCGAAGGGTCGAATGGCCTACTCCTGCACCTATTGTCTATTGTCTATTGTCTATCCATGCTCCCCTTCTCACTGATACCATCAGGCAGGAGGAACAGAAGGCATAATTCCCACACCACCAGGTTAAGAAACAGTTACTTTCCTACTTTTTGGGCGTTCTTGAACCAATTTATACATTCATAGCCCTTTCTTGACAAAGGAACGCTATGGCCCACCTCTTACACAACTATGGATTTTGATTTCTAATTATGTTTTTTGCACTAATTTTTCTTTTCTTTTAGAATTTATCTTTTGGAATTTTATTTGTAATTTATATATAATCTGGTTTTTTTTTGTCCTTTTGTCTCTGTGCCCACGATGCAAGCAAGATTTTTCATTGCATCTGTACCCCCCCTGTACTCCTGCATATGACAATAAACTTGAACTTGGATGTGAACTTGACATTTAAATCAAATTGTAACCAGCTCTCTAGATTTGGTTCGATAGATGCTGTATTCTAAACCACTAATCATTTGATACTTTAAGGCAATATGTTGAAGTTAATTTAACTTTTTTTTCGAACACTCTCAATACAGGCAGTCAAAAGCAGCAGAAATGAAAATGCATTGACTATTGGCTGGGCAACTGTAGGAAAATAATATTATGGCTGAGTGAGTCTTTGTTCTAAATAATGAAAAAGCCGTATTATAAAACCAGGACATCATCTGTGACACCACTCAGAAATTGATGCAACTGATAGGTGCAATATCTAAATTGCCACATTTTTGGAAATGTACAGATGCCTTGTATTATAAGTCCATATGTTCATAAGTTATAGGGACAGAATTTGGCCAGCTGGCTCATCAAGTCTATTCTGCCATTCGATCATTACTGATCTTTCTTTCCCTCTCAACCCCATTCTCTTGCCTTCTCCCCATAACCCCTGACATCCACACTAATCAGGAATCTGTCAATTTCCGTCTTACAAATATCCATTGACTTGGCCTCCACAGCCTTCAGTGGCAATCAATGCCACAGATTCACCACCCTGAAGAAATTCCTCCTCGTCTCCTTCCTAAAGGAACGTTCTTTAATTCTGAGGCTATGACCTCTAGTCCTAGATTCTCCCACTAGTGGAAACATCCTCTCCATATCCACTCTATCCAATAATCCAAGCCTCAATATTCTGTATGTTTCAATGAGGTCTCCTCTCATTCTTCTAAACTCCAGCGAGTACAGGCCCAGTGCTGACAAATGCTCATCATAGGTTAACCTACTCATTCCTGGGATCATTCTTGTAAACCTCCTCTGGACCCTCTCCAGAGCCAGCACATCCTTCCTCAGATAAGGTGCTCAAAATTGCTCACAATTCCTCTCCACATCCACTCTATCCAAGCCTTTCACTATTTGCTAAGTATTAGATTGATATGTCTAAGAATATCAAATGTAGTTTGGTTGACCACTGTTCCCCTATGTAAAAGGGAAATAAACAATTTCATTAGAATTTATTTGGCCATTTTCATGGACATAATATTTTTCCCTTGTGTAGATTGTTCTTAAACTACTGGCCCCAATATCCCAACCATTCTTCAATATGGATGTTATTTATTTTAATTACATGCACTTTATTGTACACATGATTAGGGTTAATAATATTCCTAATTCTAATCAAGCAAATACAAATAGGTATTTTATTTTTCTATAGGGCCAAACATGGATATCAAATACGATCCTACTTCTGTTTTGAAACAAGGCACAGCACGATTGCTGCTGACTGGGTGGTTTACTGATCACCGATTATCTGGAAATTACTGACAATTTCCCTTTGTAAAGAAACTGCACAGGAGTCACAGAATTCAACAGGAAATGGTGATTGGTTGGAGGCAGGCATTTAGCCTTCCTGTTTAACATGAATCAGATAGAGAAACATTCGAACACAGCGCTGTTTCCTTTAACCTGTCATGTTTTGACTCTGCATCAATATATTAATCTACCGAACAACATTAACCCCTAATGATCAGGATAGGTATCTATCACAATTTAACGCACTGTTGTGACATAATTTTTGGCACTCAAATCAGTCATTTTCTCTTGCACTGGATATGCCTGCAGTTCCTATCAGTGAACTTTGCTTTCCTTACAATATTTTGTTTCCATCAATACCCGTTCTTCCTTCCGATGCTGCTGGATGAGATGCAGCACCTGGTCTTTTAGCGCCTTCCCTCTCTTCTCCCAGTGATCCAAATTGTGCATACGGATGTCAGAGGTTACGGGGAGAAGGCAGGAGAATGGGGTTAGGAGGGAGAGATGGATCAGCCATGATTGAATGGTGGAGTAGATTTGATGGACCGAATGGCCTATTGTTCCTTTCACTTATGACCTTATACATTCCAACTTGACTTTATTTTAGACTTTAGAGATACAGTATGGAAAGAGGCCCTTCAGCCCACTGAGTCCACGCCGACCAGCATTTATCCCATATTCTAGCACTGTCCTACACATTAGAGGCTATTTACAATTTTACTGAAGCTAATTAACCTGCAAACCTGTATGGCTTGTGCAGATTGGGTCATGCAGAACGTTCTGTTCGGCCCATAATTTTGAAAGTAAGCTCCTAGTTCTCTATCTTCTCTTACACTAATGTCTTTGGCAACTGTTCAGCTAAAGTTCCATATAAGTTTGAGGAACAGTATCATATCTGCTGACTGGGTACATTACAGTCTTTGAGACCCAACGGTAAATTGAACAAAAATACAAACAGAAAATGATAGAATCACTCAACAGGTCAGACAGCATCTGTGGGGAGATACACAGTAGCACAGCTAAAATATCTGCTGCCTAACAATGCTGAAGATCTGGGTTTGATCCAGACCTTGGGGGCTGTCTGTGTGGAGTTTGCTTGTTCTCCATGTGACCATGTGGGTTTCCACCCACAGCCCAAAGACGTGAGGGTTTGTAGGTTAATTGCCCTCATGTGCAGGACGTGGGTGCAAAAGTGGAATAACAGAACTAGTGTGAACGGGTGATCGATGGTCGGAGTGGACCTACTGGGCCAAAGGGTCTGTTTCAAAGTTGTATCTTTCAATCAATTCAATCAATCAGAAGCAGAGTTGACACTTCAGGTCAAAGAACATTTGTCAGAACTGAATCCTGAATGGAGATCAGAAATGAGTTCTGATGTCATCAAAATTTGTCATGGCAAGTTTTTGTTTTTTTCATTCTCTTTGAATATTTCCAGTTATTGGTTATTAGCAATATTTTATCCAGTGATCCAGACACACCAACTAGATGACAGTAATTTACCCACTTCGTCCACTAAGTCTACCAGTACTCATTATGCATGAGGTGGTCTCTTTTGCACTGAGAATAGGGCTATTTCCAATGGCATTGATTATAAGTGGTTGGTGAATTTTATGTGATGAAACCTCCACGAAAAGATCCATTTAGAGTTGTCAAACCCTTATCTTGATATTGAGGGAGTGCAGCGTAGGTTTACAAGGTTAATTCCCGGGATGGCGGGACTGTCATATGCTGAGAGAATGGTGCAGCTGAGCTTGTACACTCTGGAGTTTAGAAGGATGAGAGGATATCTCATTTAAACATATAAGATTGTTAAGGGCTTGGACACACTAGAGGCAGGAAACATGTTCCCGATGTTGGGGGAGTCCAGAACCAGGGGCCACAGTTTAAGAATAAGGAGTAAGCCATTTAGAACGGAGACGAGAAAACACTTTTTCCTCACAGAGAGTGGTGAGTCTGTGGAATTCTCTGCCTCAGAGGGTGGTGGAGGCAGGTTCTCTGGATGCTTTCAAGAGAGAACTAGATAGGGCTCTTAAAAATAGCGGAGTCAGAGGATATGGGGAGAAGGCAGGAACGGGGTACTGATTGTGGATGATCAGCCATGATCACATTGAATGGCAGTGCTGGCTCGAAGGGCCAAATGGCCTACTCCTGCACCTATTGTCTATTGTCTATTGTCTACTCTTTCTCACCTTTTCCAAAGCTATTAATGGACTACCTTTTCTTGAATCTACTTGTTATCACCTTTTCCACAGCAAACAATGGACCATTGTGGGCTCCACCTTTCCTTAATCATCATTGCTGGCTTTGATTTGTTCATTTCATACCTTTCATTCATTTCTTCTTTGTACCTTTTCATACCTCTGGTTTCCCTCTCCCCTGACTCGCAGTCTGAAGAAGGATCTCGACCCAAACGTCACCTATTCCTTTTTTCCAGAGAGGCTGCCCGCTGAGTTACTCCAGCTTTTCATGTCTGTCCACTCATACTTGAGTCAGGTGGGATGAATCAAATGGATATATTTATATAGTGAAACAAATAGAGCATATCCTGAACAATATCGGAAATGATAAATTGGTAAACCACACTCTGCTCCTGACTGTATAAATATAGTAAGTCTGTTTATCAACTCTCTCTCTGACAAACTCCAAAACTAGCTTTCAATTCTCATGAGAGGAATAGATCAGGTAGATGCACAGAGTCTCTTGCCCAGACCTGAGGTTATAGGTTCAAGGTGAAGGGGAAAAGATTTAATAGGAATCTGAGCGGTAACCTTTTCACACAAAAGGTTGTGGGTGTATGGAACAAGCGGCCAGATGAGGTAGTTGAGGCTGGGATTATCCCATTGTTTCAGAAACATTTCGACATGGTACATGGATAGGACAGGTTTGGAGGGATGTGGATGAAGCACAGGCAGGTGGGACTAGTTTAGCTGAGACATGTTGGCTGGTGTGGGCAAGTTAATTTGCTCCTAGTGTGTGTAAGATAGTGTTAGTGTGTGGAGATTGCAGGTCGCCGTGGGCTCGGTAGGCTGAAGGACTTGTATGTCTAAACTAAACTAACTAAACTAAAGGACTGACAAGTAATGGATCTTCTTAATACAATTAAAATGAGCAAATTTTACTTTGAAGTTTCCAGTGCTACTGAAAGAAAAGAACTGCACTGATGTAGCAGGGTGACTTGAACTACATTACATGCTCGCACTGAAAAAACATGTGCAGCCAGATAGGTAATTTTCATGCTCAGCCTTTTTTTTTACAAAAAGCAAAGTGATGAGCAGCTTCGGAATTTGCTGCAGTTTGTTAATGAAGGACTAAGAGAACTCTGCTGCTTTCCTTGGTCACATGGAAATGGAATCCTTCAGATCCATCGGGAATGGGCAGTAGAGGGCTTGATTTCCGCTTTCATTCAGACGATACAGTGGGTCTCTGTTAACAGAGTGTTGAAGTGCCACATGGGATGATGATGTGCTCATGTCATTGAGTGGGGTGAGAACCCTCAATCCTTTAATTCAAAATTGAGAGTATTACCAATGAGCCAAGGCAAATGAGTTTAAGTGCCCGTGCTACAAATTGATTGCACAGCGACCCCATTCCATTATCAGCAGCGAAAAGCCACTTAAAATTATCTGCTGGCAAACGTTTCTCCTCATTCATTTTCTTGTCACTTCTTCTAGTCACCGAAACTAGACCTGACTGCGAACCAACCATTAAAAATGAGCATGATCGAATTTGACATCTTTTTGCTTTAAAAGACCAATAGATAGTTTGTGAACAGGGTGGGAATAAATTGATATGTTATGGATATGTTAGGGTGCCACAGTAGCGCAGCGATAGAGGTGCTACCTTACAGCACCAGACACCCGGGTTCAATTCTGACCATAGGTGCTGTCTGTACGAAGTTTGTACGTTTTCCCTGTGACCGCGTGAATTTCCTTCAGGTGCTCTGGTTTCCTCCCACACTCCAAAGACATACAGGCTTGTAGGTTAAGTGGTTATTGTAAAATTATTCCTTGTGTGTAGGATAATGTTAGTGTACGGGGTAATTCCGGACGGCACAAACTCGGTGGGCTGAAGGATCGGTTTCTACACTGTATCTCTAAAGTTTAAAGTCTAAAGTAAAGCCTAAACCTCGTGAAATGATGGACGGGAAATCTTGACACTCCTGCAATCACTAAAGGGGCCAGTTGCATATCAGAAACAAATAGCATTAGGCGGCAGTGACTTCTGATGTATCCCATAATCTCCGGAAAACATCATTAGGCAAGTTCCTAGAGAGGGAAGAGGCACCTTCCTGGCTTCTGGCCAACAGTAAATCTTGGAACAGTTCCAAGGAACATAGGTTGTAAACCGTCCATCTGCACTCTTGGAATAATACTTGGAAAGCAGCCTGGCATAGTGCCCAATTGGCAAAGCGTAGCTGTAATGTTCAGCGATATAGTCGTCATTACAGTTAATGGTGGGCTACCCAATGCTGCAAAAATGGTACAAATAGAATATAAAGCATCAATGCACACCACAAGTGGAATGTATTTACTAAAATAACATCACCTGGCTTAAAAGGTGTATTTTGAGTTTAGTAAACTGGTGTATTTTGAATTCCGGGACCCTTCTTCATCTAACGATGTCTAGTCCAAGTCCTGGCAACTATTTGCAAAGAGATAGGGGAATACACATCATATGATGACATTCATATCAACCTCAGAAGCCTAAAGAAAGGTTCTGACCCGAAACGTCATCTATCCATGTTCTCCAGAGATGCTGCCTGACCCGTTGAGTTACTCCAGAACTTTGTGTCTTCTTTCTGTAAACCATCATTTGTAGTTCCTTGTGGCAACCTCAGAACAATGCTTGATTTCTCATCATGTTTCCCTGACTCTGAAATTAGGTCGAGAACAGGGGGAAAGGGTTTCATTAAACCATATCCACATCCATTTTAATCTAATTCATTTTTACCATTGAAAAGAGTAGATGGCAAAAAATCTACCAGGTTTTGGAAGAAATAAATCTTATTACTTGAAGGTAGGATTTGGGGATCGCCAAGTGTTCTAATGAGGTCGATGCATTCATACTTAAAACAGGACATCCCTTTGATAGCGATGTCCTACAACAGATGCCATACGCATGATGTATTATTTGAAGTTGCAACTAATCTTCCAAATAGGTAGTCAGAATCTTGACCCTTTAAGATTTTGCAGGACTTTGCATTTTGTATCCATAGCACAAACTAGTGCTGCCATATGGCCCACTTTTTTTCCAATAGGAAGCTTGCAGTCAGAAATTTACTTAACCTTAGGGGTCACCATGAAAAATAAAATTAGACTGACCCCAGATTCAGGTCAATTGATAATAGGATGACATAAATAATTAATGACCCAACATACTAATGTAGGATTTCTGCATGTGCAGAGGACACTTGGAAAATTAATTCACTCCAACAACCTGTATAGCAACTTTAGCATAGTAAAGCATCCGAGGTGTTTAATAGCATCAATCAAAATTTGACACTAATCTATGTAAGGAGCTATTAAGGTAATACAGTCAAAGGGTTATGTTTTAAGGAGTGACTTAAATGTAGGCAGAAAGGAGGAGAGGAAGAGTGGTTCAGAGAGTCAGTTCAAACTTTAGGCACTCAACAGCTCAAGGCAAGGCCATCTATGGTGGAGCAAATGAAATGCCAGAGACCCAGGTTCTATCCTGACTGCGGGTGCTGTCTGTACGGAGTTTGCACATTCTCCACGTGACCTACGTGGGTTTTCTCCGGGATCTCCGGCTTCCTCCCACACTCCAAAGATATACAGGTTTGTAGGTTAATAGGCTTGGTATAATTGTAAATTGTCCCTAGTGTGTAGATGACGCTAATGTGCAGGGATCGCTGGTCGGCGAGGACTTGGTGGGCTGAAGGAACTGTTTCTGTGCTGTATCTCTAAACTAAATAAACTAAAGTGCTCAGAATTCAGATTGTAGAGTTGGAAGAGATTACAGAGATAGGGAGGGGCCAAGGTTCTCACTAGGAGCCTTTGTAGCTAAAAGCATGCTGCTGGGTAATAGAACGTTTCCATCAGTTAATAAATTCCTTAGATTATTGATTAAATTGGAAATTGAAACATGTGTTATACCCCCAACAAAGCAAGTTTTGGATAATAAGAAACTTGTCTGAACAGCCCAGGCTGGATCACACAACCTTTGGTTTAAGAACAAACACATTGTTGAAATGACTCACTACAACCTGCACGTCAGAGTACAGAATATATTCTCAGACTAAATTGATCCATTCCTTACCAAAAAGTGTTAAATAACTGAGTTTATTGTGTGAGGAGAGGGGCATTGAAAAGGTTACACATGAAAGTGGTGCCATTGTGCTTTTAGATAAATGCATTAAGTGTTCCGAAATAAATTAAGTTTGGACAAATGTAAGGACTGTAGTCCTTAAAGATAATGCCATTAAATAAAATGGAAGTGATAGCAATCTTGCAGCAGGACACAACTTACTGTCCTTTCAGAGCATGTACAACATAGTGCTTCAAATGTGAGATTTTTATTAAGACCACACTCCCAATAAACTTTAAAAAAATAGTTATTGCGAAGGAATGTAATGCGCCATTCTGTCAAGTTAACTGGGAGTTTAAATGCTTTCCAATCAGTGCTTAATCCTTTCATGCATTTTGTTACCATCCAAATTTAATTCCCATCAAATCCCCCTGGATTATACCACTCACCTACACAGTAGGGACAATGTACAATGGCAAATTATCCCAATAATCTAAATATTTTTGGGGTGTAGGAGGAAAGGAGAGAACCTAGGAGAAAGCCAAGCAGTCTCTAGGGGAATGTGCAAATAATAAGTTATCAGAAAATAGATTGTTAGCAACAACCATTAATATTAGAAACATAGAAACATAGAAAATATGTGCAGGAGTAGGCCATTCGGCCCTTCGAGCCTGCACCGCCATTCGATATGATCATGGCTGATCATCCAACTCAGTATCCCATCCCTGCCTTCTCTCCATATCCCCTGATCCCTTTAGCCACAAGGTCCACATCTAAATCCGTCTCAAATATAGCCAATGAACTGGCCTCAACTACCTTCTGTGGCAGAGAATTCCACAGATTCATCACTCTCTGTGTAAAAAATGATTTTCTCATCTCGGTCCTAAAAGACTTCCCTCTTATCCTTAAACTGTGACCACTAGTTCTGGACTTCCCCAACATCGGGAATAATGTTCCTGCATCTAGCTTGTCCAACCCCTTAAGAATTTTGTGAGTTTCTATAAGATCCCCCCTCAATCTTCTAAATTCTAGCGCGTACAATACAATACAATACAATTCAATTTATTGTCATTTGGACCCCTTGAGGTCCAAACGAAATGTTGTTTCTGCAGCCATACATTACAAACAAATAGACCCAAGACACAACATAATTTACATAAACATCCATCACATTGCTGTGATGGAAGGCCAAAAAAACTTATCTCTCCACTGCACTCTCCCCCCCAATGTCAGAGTCAAAGTCAAAGCCCCCGGCGGGCGATGGCGAATTGTCCCGTGGCCATTAAAGCCACGCCGGGTGATGCAAGGTCGCACACCGGGTCTTGGTGTTAGAGCCCCCGGCGTGCGCTCGCAATCCCGCGGCCATTCCAAGCCGCGCGGGGCGGTGGTGTAAGGCCCCGCTCCAGGAGCTCTTCAACCCCGCAACTCGGGCGGGAGAAGTCGCCATTGCGGAAGCCCCGAAAAGCGGTCTCCCCCCAGGGACCCGCGGGCTCCCGGTGTCACTGTCCGCCAAACCCGCAGTTGCAGCCTCCGAAACTCCGGGGGTCGGGCCGCAGCAGCGTCCACCACAGCTCCACCCGCTCTGGACTCGGCCAGCTCCGCGACGGTGAGGTGAGTAGTCGGCACCACAGCCCCCGGTCTTCCTGTTGGAGGCCGCTCCTCGTTGCAGCCCCAACGACAACGGAGACCCGACAAAGAAAAGGTCGGGTCTCCCGTGCAGGGAGAGATTTAAAAGTTACCCCCACACCACCCCCACCCCCCCACACACATACCCCAACAAAAAATAACAAAAACTACAAGCCGAGTCTATCCAGCCTTTCTTCATATGAAAGCCCTGCCATCCCAGGAATCAGTCTGGTGAACCTTCTCTGCACTCCCTCTATGGCAAGAATGTCTTTCCTCAGATTAGGAGACCAAAACTGTACGCAATACTCCAGGTGTGGTTTCACCAAGACCCTGTACAACTGCAGTAGAACCTCCCTGCTCTTATACTCAAATCCTTTTGCTATGAATGCTAACATACCATTTGCTTTCTTCACTGCCTGCTGCACCTGCATTCCTACTTTCAATGACTGGTGTACCATGACACCCAGGCCTCGTTGCATCTCCCCTTTTCCTAATCGGCCACCGTTCAGATAATAGTCTACTTTCCTGTTTTTTCCACCAAAGTGGATAACCTCACATTTATCCACATTATACTGCATCTGCCATGCATTTGCCCACTCACCCAACCTATCCAAGTTACCTTGCAGCCTCCTAGCATCCTCCTCACAGCTAACACTGCCCCCCAGCTTCGTGTCATCCGCAAACTTGGAGATGTTGCATTCAATTCCCTAATCCAGATCATTAATATATATTGTAAATAGTTGGGGTTCCAGCACTGAGCCTTGCGGTACCCCACTAGTCACTGCCTGCCATTCTGAAAAGGACCCGTTTACTCCTACTCTTTGCTTCCTGTCTGCCAGCCAGTTCTCTATCAACATCAATACTGAACCCCCAATACCGTGTGCTTTAAGTTTGTATACTAATCTCTTATGTGGGACCTTGTCGGAAGCCTTCTGAAAGTCCAGATATAACACATCCACTGGTTCTCCCTTATCCACTCTACTAGTTACATCCTCGAAAAATTCTATAAGATTAGAATTTTGAGACAAACTTGATTGTCGAGACTTTGCTAGTACAGGTGCACAACCTTTTATCCGAAAGCCTTGGGACCAGACACTTTTCGTAATTCAGAATTTGTCGGTCTTCGGAATGGAAATTTTTTAGCGTAGATTTTAATGGCTGGCGCAGTGGTAGAGTGCTCGGCTCATATCCGCAAGGTCGCGAGTTTGCGCCTTGATCCTGGCAGTTACTCGATCGCGAGTTTGAGTCTTCAATGTCGTTTTTTCTTGCAGAATAAATGTTTGTATGAAATACAGTGTAGGAGAAGTGTACTGACTGTGTGGGCAGAACTTTGGAAGTGATTGCCCACCAGTCTAAAAAGCCGCTGTGTCTCCCTGTCCCTGGGATAGCAGGGGGCGATCAAACAGCACAATACCCCCTCCCCCTCCAACTCCAGAGGAATCCGCTCCCCGATGGGCCGCTACCAAAGATCATAGAGGAGCTCCTCTATGATCTTTGGCCGCTACAGCGACAAGTGGCAGTTCGCCCACAGCCCGAGCTGCGCCCCCTCATCCGCCACCCCAAGAACAAGACGTACCTTGCACACCATCAGCTTCTGCCCCTACGTGTTCCTCTGGAGTTGGAGCGGGGCTGGGCTGGAGTTGCTGCTGGCTGTGGGTCTCTGGGATCTCCGTGCTTGCAGTGGGCCTGGGGGTCGGTGGGAGCTGTGGACCTACGGACCTACCTCCGTGGAGCTAGCCAGCTTCGGAGCGTGGAGAGTTGCGGGGGCGAGCTGCTGCGACCCGACTCCGGTGGATGGTGACACCGGGAGCTCGCGGGTCTCCGGTGGGAGACTGCTTTGCGGGGCACCGGCAGCGGCGACTTCTCCCGCCCGAATTACGGGGTTGAGAGTGACCTGGAGGGGGGCCTTACAACGCCCGGCGCGGCTGTAAATTGCCGCGGACTTGCTAGCGCCCGCCGGGGGCTCCAACATCAAGACCGGGGCAGGGCCCTACATCTCCCGGCGTGGCTTTGAGTGGCCGCTCCCCGATGGGCCCCTACGACGCCCCGAGCTGCGCCCCGTCATCCGCAACTCAGGTTCCTCTGTAGTTGGAGTGGGGCTGGGCTGGGCTGATATTGGCTGTGGGTCTCTGGGATCTCCGTGCTTGCGGTGGGCCTGGTGGTCGGTGTCCAATTGGTCCTGACACGGTCCTGCGAAATCGCCGACGTGAAGACAGTGCAAAGCCCCCGCGCCGGTGCAATGGGCGGGGAGCTGGAGAGGGGAGGGAAGGGGTCACACACATGGCCGGGAAGCAGAGGGGTGGGTGTAGGTGGGGTGATACTGAAGCGAGCGACAATCTGCTGCTGCCTGCCCCGCTGAGTTAAAAAGTTCCCACGCAAGACTCACGAAACACTGTATATCGTGAGTCTACCGTGGGAACTTTTTAATTCAGCGGGCAGGCAGCAGCATAGTGTCAATTATTAACCCTCCCGCGCAATATACCCTCATCTTCTCTTTTATGAATGGGGATTTAGTTCCCCTTTCTTCGAGGACCGACCGGAGGTTCCGCTGTCACCTCTGCGGGCCGCCCTCGGTGAACGTTTTCAAGGACCTTTCTTCAAGGACCGAAAAAATGGCCGCTATTCGGAGGTTTTCGTTATTTGGATCTTCGGATAAAAGGTTGTGCACCTGTATTGGCAAGAGGAAAGATGTGAAGTTCCACAGACGGAGAATTATGACATAATGGTTCCTAGGATGAAGGATTTAAGCTACAAAATAAATCGGATAAGTTCTCCTTGGAGCAAGGAAGGTTGAGAGCAGATTTAATAAAAGATTTTGACACGTTTGGATTGGATGAATAACAAGAAGCCGTTTCCATTCACAGAAAGACTAGGGGGACACAAATTAAAGTGATGGGTAAAAGATGGTGGATGTGTGGAAACATTTATCTTCACAGAAGTGCATAAGAAAAGAAAAATACAAGGAACGGGATAGAACATTATTTGTTTTATTGTGCCTTCTTTGCCAATCAGTAAGATATTTTAGGTACACAAAATTGCTGGGGAAACTCAGCGGGTGCAGCAGCATCTATGGAGCGAAGGAAATAGGCGACGTTTCGGGCCGAAACCCTTCTTCACGTCTCCTCCCACCCTCCCATCCGCCCGCCCTCGGGCTCCTCCTCCTCCTCCCCTTTTCCTTCTTTCTTTCCCCCACCCCCCATCAGTCCTGAAGAAGGGTTTCGGCCCGAAACGTCGCCTATTTCCTTCGCTCCATAGATGCTGCTGCACCCGCTGAGTTTCCCCAGCAATTTTGTGTACCTTCGATATTCCAGCATCTGCAGTTCCCTTTTGAACAGTAAGATATTTTACCCTGATTCCACTTTTCTGCACTAATCTTATATCCCTTGATTCTCTTAATATCTAAAAATCTATCAATAATTTCCTTGAATACAGCCATCAACAAAGACCCAGCATCCTCTTTGTAGAGATGTAGTACCATGCACGTACTATCACAACGATCAAGAAACATTTAGACAAGTACTTGGATAGGACAGGTTAGAGGGATATGGACCAAATACAGGCAGGTGGGACAAGTGTAGATGAGACATGTTGGCCAGTATGGGCAAGTTGGGCTGAAGGGCCTGTTCGCACGCTGTAAGACTCTACGACTCTATGACATTTGAGTAGATTTACCATCCCCTGGGTGAAGAACTAAGATCGGACATGTACATAATATTTCAGATGCATTTTTGCCAGGACTCTACATAATTGGAGTAAGATGTCTTTACTATCATAATCAAATCCTCTTATTATAAAATCCAACAAACTATTTACCTTCTTAATTGCTTGATGAATCTGCATGTTAACTTTCATTAATTTGTGTACAAAAATATCCAGGTCTCTCTGAACACTAACATCTTTAATCTCTTACCTTTAAAATTAGACTGCATTTCTATTTTTTTATTCCAGTGTGGATGACTTCATACTTTTCGACATTGCATCCATCCCCATGAGACAATTTGTCCATATTCCCTGGAAACCCTTCTCATGGACCACACTCCATCTTATCTTCAGATCATCCTGAACTTGAATACAATGTACTTCATACCATTGCACTGTTATATACTTACGGTGGTGTTAACTGACAGTGGAATGGTTTATTTAACATTTGCAAACTGCACTGTTTGGCTACTCAACATGGTGTTTGGGACAGTAGCTACCATTTCAAAAATGGCAACATGATTTTAAAATAAAAGCAGGAATTGATGGAAACGCAGGTCAGGCAGAGGTTTTAATAATAATGTCATAAGTGATAGGAGCGGAATTAGGTCATTTGGCCCATCAAGTCCACTCCGCCATTTAATCATGGTTGATCTATCTCTCCTTCCGAACCCCATTCACCTGCCTTCTCCCCATGACCTCTGACACCCATACTAATCAAGATCTATCTATCTCTGCCTTAAAAACATATATTGGTTTGGGCTTCACAACCTTCTGTGGCAAAGAATTCCACAGATTCACCACCCTCTGACTCATCTCCTACCTAAAGGAACGTCATTTAATTCTGAGGCTATGTCCTCTAGTCCTAGACTTTCCCACTAGTGGAAACATCCTCTCCCGTTGTGATTTTCCAGCTGTGACATCCTCACCAGCGTAAGGGACTTCCTGCTCCATGACTGTTCAAAATGGAGGAGAATCCAGGAAAGCACCTATAGTTAATTTGTGCTTCTACAATAAGTGAACACAGATGCTGTGCACAAGCAGCGAAAGAATGCACAACATCACAGGTATTCGCCCATCTCATTGAGCACCACGCACCCCATGGATAGAGTCTGCCGGATCCCGCATAAGACCTCAGGAGTCAAGTGTTAAGTGTTTTATTGTCATATGTCCCAGATAGAACAATTAAATTCTTACTTGCAGCAGCACAACAGAATATGTAAACATCTATCTATAATAGTGCTTTCAGATAGTTCAGATTTCAGACCTTTCAGATATCCCAGGACCCACACACCTGGAGTGGGAGCAATTCATCCAAAGGGACTGCCAAAGAAAACTTTGATTTCATTGCATTTTGGCTGGCACCTCTCTGTTACTGCAGAGTAAATGTGGGCACGTAGAGAACAGCACTAATCTCATGGGCAGTATCTGGCAGGACTCCAGTTGAACACAAAGTGCTCAAGTAACTCAATGGATCAGGCAGCATCTCTGAAGAACATGGATAGGCAATGTTTCCAATCGCGACCTTTCTTCTAACTGGATTTGAAGAAGGGTCCTGACCCGAAAAGTCAGCTATCCATGTCTTCCATAGATGCTGCCTGACTTTCTGAGGTACTCCAGTTTAGTTTAGTTCAGTTTAGTTTAATATCACGTGTACCGAGGTACAATGAAACATTTTTTATGTTGCATGTTATCCAGTCAGTAGAAAGACTATACGTGATTACAATCAAGCCATCCACAGTGTTCAGATACAGGATAAAGGGAATAATGTTTAGTGTAAGATAAAGTCCAGCGAAGTTCAATTAAAGAAAGTCCAAGGGTCTCTAATTAAGTAGATGTTAGCTCAGGACCGCTGCTGAATTGGTGATAGGATGATTCAGTTGCCTGATAACAACTGGGAACAAACAGTTCATGAATCTGGAGGTATGTGTCGTCACACTTCTGTACCTCTTGTCTGACTTGCCGAGGCAGCGTGTGTGCTATGCAAGATTTGTGTGCTATGCAATATTTCGGTATTTGTGATGCCTAGTGCCTACAGGACTCTAGTTGATACAGCTTTAGCCTCCTGAGCCAGGGGTATCCATTGAAGCTGTGCAGTTAAAGAGAGAAAAAAAATCATGCTGTAGTTTTGGACTTGAAATCACAAACTCATTTTGTTTTGGTGCCCAGGAGTGATTTGAATCAGGGACTCGAGATTTATCAAATCCCCTAAGAGAAACTATCTATAAAAATTGACAGTATTTCAAGACTGCTATCATGTTTGAGAAATAAAGAGGTTTCCAAGGCTTTGAACTTTATGATAAAAGGGCAGAGGATAGTATATAACTTCCAATTAAAGAACACTGATCCTTTAAGTTGACTTGGTGGTCCAGTTATCGTTATAATGGGCTAAACTTTACTGTTGAAATAACAGTGCATCTAATGGTTATTTATGCACCAATCACATGACTGCTGTCAGGGCCAGAAGCACACTTAAACGTGGAAATCTGCAAGTTGCTAACTGTTAGTCTTACAAAAACAGCAAAAAAACGTTGCAGCTCATGAGTACATTGAATTCCATGAAGTTGCTGAGTGAGCAAGGTCGATGCACAAATTAGTAATACCGCAGAAATTAGAGTTATTCATTGTGTGTATCCGTTTTAAAGGACTCATAAATCATTATTGCTGCTGAACAACCTCTCTGGCCTTGACAATTATCCAATATAAGTAGACCTATTACTTCAGACTTTAAGTTTTGTTCGTTTCAAAATGTGCTATTACCGAGGAGTTGGATTGTACTTACATAACAGCTCTAAACTTTCCTTAGGTCGGTAACCTGCTGAAGGTCAGCTGCTGTACTTGATTGCAACTTTGTCAAAATATTTATTTTGTATTTTGAATATGAAATATGCTTTAAATTGTAAATGTGCAGCACCCAGTTTTTCATGGTTGCATACCACACAACTGTTGATCCAATCTTCTCCACTATTTTGCTTGGGCAGCTTACAATTTCGTGGTATGAATTTTGATTTCTCTAACTACATACAAGTAGCCCATGCATCCCCTCTCTCTCTCCATCCTTTCCCCACCCTAGTTGTTGTACCAATTTCGCTGTTGTCTTGCTGAGTTTGTCCGTTTGTACCACTTATTATCACCTTCTCCGCAGCCAACAATGGACCATTGTGGGTTCCAACTTTCCTTGATCATTGTTTTGGCTTTGATTTGTCCTTTTGCACTCCTTTAATTCATCTTTTCTATATAGTTTTTCATCCTCTTGTTTCCTTCTCCCCTGACTCTTTCAGTCTGAAGAAGGGTCTTGGTTCCTTTTTTCCAGAGACGCTGCCTGCCCTGCTGAGTTACTCCAGCTTTTTGTGTCATCCTTCAGTGTAAACCAGCATCTGCATTTCCTTCCTACACATATATATTCTCTCTTCTTTAGAATAATATTCTGCTTTACTATCCTTCTCACCAAAGGCGATGCAGGCTCGAAGGGCCGAATGGCCTACTCCTGCACCTCATTTCTATGTAAGTGTAAAACCTTTAGTTCCCCACATTATATGCTATTTGTTCAATGTTTGTTCTCTCACTTAATCTTAGAGACTCCATGTGCTCTACTCACAATATGCTTTCTCATCTATCTTTGTTTTGTCAGCAGGTTTGGCCAGAAAATACTGGCCTCTCCATCTACTGTAAGTCATTAATACTCTTTGTAATTAATTGGAGCCCGAGCACTGATCCCTGCGGCAACCTATTAATTATACCTCAGCCTGAAAACGACCTGCTTTTCCTGATAACTTTTTTGCTAATTAATCCTGTGGTTTCTATCCTTTATGAAAAAAAGACATCACTTGATCACACCTAGTAAATGTGTTCCTACCAAAAGAAATAACAGCTGCTATTGTGAAGCACCACCTGTTTTAAGGAGACTACCAGAATGTTGAATATCCTTTAATCTCTTTTGAATGTAATTGCCAATTTTCTAACTAAATTACTCTCTCTCTCTCTCTCTCTCTCTCATGGAGCTACAGTGGTGCAGCTGGCAGAGCTGCTGCCTCATAGTGCCAGAGACCTAGGTTCAATCCTGACCTCAGGTGCTGTCTGTGTGGAGTTTGCACTTTCTCCCTGTTTCCACCGGGTGCTCTGGTTTCCTTCCATGTTGCAAAGATGTGCAGGTTTGTATGTCTCTGTAAATTGCCCCTAGTGTGTAAGTAGTTGATGCGAAAGTGGGATAACATGGAACTAGTGTGAACGCGTTGATGTGGATCCGGTCAGCCGAAGGGCCTGTTTCCATGCTTGATCTCCAAACTAAACTAAAAAATGGCATTCTCCTTGTAATCTTTGGCACCCCACCATCCTGTAGGGTGATTAAACATCTTAGGTTGTGAATCACCTCAGCTGGTCAAGCCTCTATCCATGCTCACATATTGATCCAATGCCATGAACTCATACCTTGTGCAGTTTTCATGTGGCATCCTAATGCATATCTTCTGGAAATATAAATAAACTACATCAACTGGATCCCCTTCGTCCACGTTGATCATTACATCTACTGGAATACACGATTAAGTATAAAATCTGACCCATCAACAACTGATATAGTGTCTTTAGCACAGAGAAAGGTCAAAATTCGTCATGTGAATGGTGCCAGACTAATAAGACAACATGCCATGGAAGGAGGGAGGACAGTATTTAATGAGAACTTATAAGTGATAGAAGGGTAGAAGAACATTAAGGAGGCAAATTGCTGGAACTTGGAGATCTATACTCTGATGGTGGACTGCTGAATTTCAGACTGAGGGAATACTAAGGAAGAGTGAACTATTTCAGTCCAGTGGGAGGATTTAGGCAGAATTTGCAAACAAGAATAACATTTTAAAAATCAAGGCATTGCCTTGACAAAAAAATTATTTTAAAAAGAATTCAAATTAAATACACCTAGGAGAATTGCAAAAAGGTTTCCCTGGATTTTCAACAGAGGAATGTTTATCAATTCCATCTTGGATGTGTACACAGCAAAGAGTAGTCCATGTAGAACATATCCAATGGCCCTTCACCCAAAACTCGGTGCCATAGAACGATACAGCGTGGAAACCAGGCCCTTTGGCCCAAGTTGCCCACACCGGCCAACAATCCCAGCTACATTAGTCCCACCCGCCTGTGTGTAGCCCATATCCCTCCAAACCTGTCCTATCCATGTACCCATCTAATTGTTTCTTAAAAGCTGCAACAGTCCTGCCTCAACTTCCTCCTCTGGCAGCTCGTTCCATACATCCACCACCCTTTGTGTGAAAAAGTTACCCCTCAGATTCCCATTAAATCTTTTCCCCTTCACCTTAAACCTATATCCTCTGGTCCTTGATTTCCCCCTACTCTGGACAAGAGGCTCTGTGCGTCTACCTGATCTATTCCTCTAATGATTTCATACACTCTCAATAAGATCACCCCTCATCCTCCTGTGCTCCAAGGAATAGATTCCCAGCCTACTCAACCTCTCCCTATAGCTTTGGTGGCTAAGTACATCTGTCATTTGAAAGCATATGTTGATTTTGAACAGCCACAGACACTAAAACTGATGTACAAAATAGATTAAAAGTTAACCGCTGCTTTAAACAATAAGAATTGTATGCTTAAATCCTTATTACTCATGTGTGTGCAATTGTACCAGTCATTGATTCACTCATCATTCATATTCTAATCATATTAGAGATAAGTAAAGGGAAATTATATGTTAGATCTTACCAACCATCAATCATGTTAATTTTAAGTATCATTCAATTTTACAAGCAACTGAAAAATTGCTATTTGCTAAAACTGAATGGTAGTCTGTATAAGCTGAATAGATTTTAAAACAAAACAGGTGATTTGGAAATAAGCTGATTTGTGTTCTGGCTGTTTGACAATGACTAGTTACTTTTTACATGAACTATATTGCCCGTTCAATATTCAGGAGATTTTGTACTGCAAATTGTAGTTACAAAGAACTGCAGATGCTGGTTCACAAAAAAAGACCCAAAGTGCTGGAGTAGGTAAGGCAAAGGCAAAGTTTAAGTAACTGAATGATCCTCTCATCATCTAGAATGGAGTCCTGACCTCCCATCTACCTCATTGGGGACATTTGAAATATCTTTAATCGGACTTTATCGAATTTTATATCTTGCAATAAATGGTGTACCCTTGATCCTATATCTGTGCAACTTGGACGACTTGATTGTAAACATGTATAATCTTTTCCTCGACTGGTTAGCACGCAAACAAAAGCTTTTCACTGTACCTCAATACACGTGACAATATTAAACTAAACTAAACTAAAACTCACTCAGTGGGTTAAGTAGCATCTCTAGAAAACATGGATTGGGGATGTTTCGGGTCTGAAGTAGGGTCATGACCCGAATCATCACCCATCTGTGATTTCAACAGATGCTGCCTGTCCTGCAGAGGTACTCCAGCACTTTATGTCTTTTTCTTTTGAAAATTGTTGTCTACAGATATAAATGAAATAGTGTTTTTGAAAGTAGAACAAGATTATGAGCAATATGATGATTTTTAGGTCAAACCACTTTAAAAATGTCGCAAATCACTAATTATGCTCAAGCCGATAACTAGTTGTTCCTGTTGGACGTGCACCAATTTTTAGTTTTAGTTTTTAATTTTTTAATAAATCAGAAAGATTGTAAAACTACAGAGAATTAAGAAATGGGAGACTGAAACAAATGTTGGATGCTGATGGGATGAATGGCCTTCTTCCATGTCATAAATAAACCTGAAAACCTCAGACCTTGCCTATAATGAGTTGGAACAAGCTTTTATAATAGTTGGCAATGTTAGTCAAAGAGACATCAAAGAATGAAGTTATATGAATATAACTCAACATTCAATGGTAACATGGACTGGGGCTTGCTAGAGGTTCTGTAATACTTGCACACCATCTCAACTAGTACAGGATGAATGAAAGTAATGCCGATAAGGCAGACTGTTGCATCTCTGGGGACAGAAGGGCCCAGCTTCATATTGTTGGGTCCAGCATTAATTATGGGGTGCCAGATAAAGTGAAAGGTTAATTTCAAATTGTTATAATGAGTCCAAAGAAGGGTCTCCGACACAAAACATCACCAGTCCATGTTCTCCAGAGATATTGCCCGACCTGTTGAGTTCCTCCAGCACTTTGTGTCTTTTTTTTTGTAAACAAGCATTCACAGCTTTGTTTTTATTTGTAACTAGACTAAGTTGGACCCGTTGGGTTCCCGTCACACGGGAGGCCTGGTCCCCCAATGCAACCCGTTCCCCCAACGCAATATTCCACCACTCACCCATAGCCCCTAACTGTGCAGGCGCGGCTCATTTCCCTTCATCCCCAGCACTCTCTCCCCTCCTCTTCACCCTCTCTCTTCTTTCCCCTCCCCAATCCCTCCCTCACCTATCCCTCCCTCTCCTTTCCCCTACCCTCAGTCACTCCCCTCCTCCCTCCATAACTCCTCTCCCCTCCCTACCCCCCTCCTATCCCTCTATCCCCCACCTCCCCCACTCCTCACCTCCCCCTATACACCCCACTATCCCTCCTCACCTCCCCCACTGCCCTCATCTCCCTCTATTTCTCACTCCCTGCTTCCCCACTCACCCCATCCTCTTCTCTCCCCTCTATTCCCCCTCCTCCCCCTCCTCCCCACTCTCCTTCCTCACCTCCTCCCTCTTCTTTCCCCTCTCTCCCTCCTCCCCCCCACCCTCTCCTCCTCCCCTTCCCAATCCCTCCCCTCTTCTATCCCCTACCCTCAGTCACTCCCTCCCTCCATAACTCCTCTCTGCTCCCTACCCTCCTCTTATCCCTCTATCCCACTGCTCTCCCATTCTTCCTCCTCACCTCCTCCGCTTTCCCCTCCCTCTCCCTCCCTACCCCTTCCTCTCCCTCAATCCCCCCACTCTCCCTCCTCACCTCCCCAGGATCTTGAGGTTGCCGCTCCTCTCCCTTCTTGCATACCCAGGAGGAGTATCAGCTGCCACCGCCCTCGGTGGCAGGCTCAGCGCCCAGGCCTCGGGATCCCAGCAGGAAAGCCGTGCTGGCAGGCAGGTAGATGGGCCGCGCAGGGAGGCGGGCCATGGCCGGTGACTGACAGTGGAGGCGGATAATCAGTGTGGCAATGGTGCTTGAAAGGGCGTCACCGTCCCGGCCGTGAAGAGACCAATCTGCGCATGCGCGGTTTTAGGACTTTTAAACCTTAATAACTTTTAAAATATACCACCAATCAGAACAAAACTTGGTGCATTTGCAGCACAGGACAACGTAGAGCTATCGCATACCGCTTTCACAAATGTAAAAACAAAGCATACCGGAAGATAACAAGATGAGAATTTTAGTTATGTATAGATAGATGTACTTGTTATCGATGAGTTGTTGTGGTTGCCTGTGTGTTTTAAGCTGTGTAAATTGCTAGTTGGGAGAATTTAGAAACAAGAGGTCACTGTTTAAAAATAAGTGGTCACCTATATATGACAAGGATAGGGTGGATTTCCTTCTCTCAGCACTGTGGTGCAGTGGTAAAGCTGCTGCCCCCAGGCACCAGAAAGTCGGGTTTGATCCTGACCTCGGATGCTGTCTATACAGAGTTTATACATTCACTCTAATGACTGTGTGGGTTTCCTGTGGGTGCTCCGGTTTCTTCCCACATCCCAAAGACGTTCAGATTGCCAACAATGGACCATTGTGGGCTCCACCTTTTCTTGATCATTGTTGCTTTTTGTACATCTGGATAAACAGGGTCTGATTAGGAACAGTCAACATGGATTTGTGCCTGGAAGGTCATGTTTGACTAATCTTCTTGAATTTTTTGAAGAGGTTACTCGGGAAATTGATGAGGGTAAAGCAGTGGATGTTGTATATATGGACTTCAGTAAGGCCTTTGACAAGGTTCCTCATGGAAGGTTGGTTAAGAAGGTTCAATGGTTGGGTATTAATGGTGGAGTAGCAAGATGGATTCAACAGTGGCTGAATGGGAGATGCCAGAGAGTAAAGGTGGATGGTTGTTTGTCAGGTTGGAGGCCAGTGACTAGTGGGGTGCCACAGGGATCTGTGTTGGGTCCACTGTTGTTTGTCATGTACATCAATGATCTGGATGATGGTGTGGTAAATTGGATTAGTAAGTATGCAGATGATACTAAGATAGGTGGGGTTGTGGATAATGAAGTAGATTTTCAAAGTCTACAGAGAGATTTATGCCAGTTGGAAGAGTGGGCTGAAAGATGGCAGATGGAGTTTAATGCTGATAAGTGTGAGGTGCTACATCTTGGCAGGACAAATCAAAATAGGACGTACATGGTAAATGGTAGGGAATTGAAGAATGCAGGTGAACAGAGGGATCTGGGAATAACTGTGCACAGTTCCCTGAAAGTGGAATCTCATGTAGATAGGGTGGTAAAGAAAGCTTTTGGTGTGCTGGCCTTCATAAATCAGAGCATTGAGTATAGAAGTTGGGATGTAATGTTAAAATTGTACAAGGCATTGGTGAGGCCAATTCTGGAGTATGGGGTACAATTTTGGTCGCCTAATTATAGGAAGGATGTCAACAAAATAGAGAGAGTACAGAGGAGATTTACTAGAATGTTGCCTGGGTTTCAGCACTGAGAGTAGGGAAGATTCAAACAAGGGGACATGACTTGAGAATTAAGGGACAGAAGTTTAGGGGTAACATGAGGGGGAACTTCTTTACTCAGAGAGTGGTGGCTGTGTGGAATGAGCTTCCAGGGAAGGTGGTGGAGGCAGGTTCGTTTTTATCATTTAAAAATAAATTGGATAGTTATATGGACGGGAAAGGAATGGAGGGTTATGGTCTGAGCGCAGGTATATGGGACTAGGGGAGAATACGTGTTCGGCACGGACTAGAAGGGTCGAGATGGCCTGTTTCCGTGCTGTAATTGTTATATGGTTATATCTTTCATTCATTTGTTCTATGCACATCTATATCTCTCGTTTCCCTTTCCTCTGAATCTCAGCCTGAAGAAGTGTCTCAACCCAAAACATCACCTCTTCCTTTTCTCTAGAGATGCTGTCTGACCCGTTGAGTTACTCTTGCTTTTTGTGTATATCTTCAGGATTGTAGGTTAATTGGTTCTGTAAAATGCATCTAATGTGCAGGATGCAAAAGTGGGATAACATAGAACTAGTATATGGGGGATCCATGGTCGGCGTGGACTCGGTGGGCCGAAGGGCCTGTTTCCAAGCTGTATCTCTAAATGAGACAGTGGATGCATGTATTTGAATATTTTGAGGCATCACTATAGAGATACTGGATAAAGAAAGGAGAGGGAGGTTATCGTGGGTAGGAAGGAATGTTGTGTCAAGAGTTTAATCAGATCGTCATGATGTTATTGAATGGTGGAACAGACTTGAAGGGTTGAGTAGCCTTCCAGTGCACAAAATTCATATGTTCATGTGCTTAATGAATAATTTGGAAAAGGGAGAAAAATTATTTCCATCAGTTGGTGACTTGGAGACCAATGGTCATAACTTCACCATGAAACACAAAAAGGAAGCTGGGCTATATTTTTGGTTGGATCAGAGGTTTCCCTACCAGGAAGCAGAATATATCATCATGTTTAGAACAAGGATAGATCAGTAGCTGGAAAAGAATAACGTCACAGATTTGGTGGAAAGGGAAGGGGAATGAGACCTAGTACGACAGTCATTCAGAGTTTAAACCCACACAATAGATTGAATGGTCTTCAGTGCTGTAAAGCTCAAGTGGTTCATCTGGATGAAAGGGAGAGATTATGTTTGATTTCTGGCAATGTGGTAATGAATATGTATAGATATTTTATGGTGTTACAAAGGAGGAAATGTTATTAGTTCACCAGCAGGGTAGGGAAATTCACGCGGTATGTACAAATATTGGGATCAGATTTGCTAATTCTACTTTGAAAGCACCGACGTGTTTGAAGCTCTGAAACCTTACCCCAAAGTAACTCATTTTCTCACTTCCACTGTAACACAAAAGAATGCAGTACCAGATCCCTCAGAGACCGAGAGAAGAACAGGAGTTCAAGGTAATGGTAAACAGAGCTGCACCATATCTCTGTCTTTTCTCGGCCTCTATCTGCCTGTCTGTCTTTCTCATACACACACATTAAAAATTGAAATGCTTCAAGCAAGGCTTCTACAAAATGGAATTCCTGATAACCGCCTGATGCAAAATCCAATGAGTTAGAACCATGCCGTGCAATAATATGACAGCATTGAGCTGGGTTTAAAAAATGGCTTAATGACTTTTAAGCCAAGAAATAAATATCATGCAAATAACTTAATACATTTACTGATGTAATGCAGTCTGATTTCAGCCTTGAAATTGCAAAAAAAAAGGTGAAAAAGTTTACTGGAAAAGATAGACTGTAAATTTGAGTTCGAGTTTAATTTATTGTCACATGCAGCGATGTACAGTGAAAGACAATACATGATTACAATCGAGCCATCCAGAGTGTACAGATACATGATAAAGGGATTAACGTGAATAATGTTTAGTGCAAGATAAAGCCAGTAAAATCTGATCAATGATAGTCCGAGGGTCTCCAATGAAGTAGATAATAGCTCAGGACCGCTCTCTAGTTGTTGGAAGGATGGTTCAGTTGCCTGATAACAGCTGGGAAGAAACTGTCCCTGAATCTGGAGCTGTTCTTTTTCACACTTCTATAACTTTTTGCCCGCTAGGAGAGGGGAGAAGAGGGAGTGTCCAGGGTTTGACTCATCCTTGATTAATTTGCATTGCTGACTGAATGCTTTACATTACAAGTTTTAGCATTGTCAGGGGGGTTCATGTAACATGCCCAAATTCCCAAACATGGATTTTTCCCCGAATGGAAGAGATATAGAAACCCAAATTATTAGCCTTCAACAATCTTTATTTCCAACATTGAAAAGCTATTATAATTCAAAGATTCTGTTCAAAATATGAAAGAGAAACAGAATTAAAGGCAATTCTAGGTCGGACATATCAACTGTCAGTACCTGTCCACACCTAATCATTATATTCTTTCCCCTGGTGATTTTTATGGTTATGCAGCTACTATCTTTTTAATGTGTTTTGATCTCAGAACAAACATCATATATATTATTTTGAAACTGAAGATAGACACAAAATGCTGGAGTATCTTAGCAGGAGAGGCATCATCTCTGGATAGAAGGAATGGGCGATGTTTCAGATTGTGGTTTCAGCTTGAGACCTTTCTTCAGACTGAATGAGGCGAGAGGGAGATACAGAGATAAGGAAATGTAAAGTGTGACAACTAGACAAAGGGGTTGGAGATCAAGTAACATGTAGAATAGATCATTGTTAGCTGGGAGAAGGTAACAACAAAGCCAACACATAAAATGTAAACAAGGACAGTCAGACTAGTTGGAGAAATGGGATGGGGGGGGGGGGATGGCGAGAGAGGGAAGGCTAAAGTTACTTGAAGATAGAGAAATCAATGTTCATACTGCTGGGGTGTAAGATGCCCAAGCAAAATATGAGGGGTTGTTCCTCCAATTTGTGCTGGACCTCGCTCTGACAATGGAGGAGGCCGAGGACAGAAAGGTCAGTGTGGGAAAGGGAGGGGGAGCTAAAGTGTTTAGCAACCAGGAGATCAGGTAGATTTAGGTGGACTGAGCGAAGGTGTTCAGCTAAACGATCGCTGAGCCTGCGCTTGGTCTCACCGATACATTGGAGTCCACACCTGGAACAGCAGATACAGTCGATGGGTTTGGAGGAGGTACAAGTAAACTTCTGCCTCTCCTGCAAAGACTGTCAGGGTCCTTGGACAGAGTCGAGGGGGAAGGTATAGGGCCAGGTGTTGCATCTCCTGCGGTTGCAGGGGAAAGTACCTGGGTGGGAAGGGACAAGTTAACCTGGAAGTTGCAGGGGGAACGGTCTCTGCAGAAAGCAGAAAGGGATGGAGATGGGAAGATGTGGCTAGTGGTGGGATCCCGTTGGAGGGGGTGAAAATGCCGAGGGACTATGTGCTGTATGCGACGGCTGATGGGGTGAAAGGGGAGGATAAGGGGGATTCAATCCTTGTTCCGACTGGGGGGAGAAGGAGCGGGAGCAAGAGCGGAGATGTGGGATATTGAGGAGACCCTAGTGAGGGCCTCATCTATGATGGAAGAGGGGAACCCCCGTTCCCTAAAGATTGTAGACATCTCAGATGTCCTGGTATGGAACACCTCATCTTGGGCGCAGATGCGGCATAGATGGAGGAATTGGGAGGTGTCGAGTTTCTACAGGAAGCAGGGTGGGAATCAGCGTAGTCTAGATAGCTGTGGGAATCAGTGGGTTCATAAAAAATATTAGTCAATAGTCTATCTCCTGTGATGGAGATGGTGAGATCATGAAATGGCAGGGAGATGTCAGAGATTGTCCAAGTAAATTTGAGTGCAGTATAGAAATTAATAGTAAAGTTAATGAAGTCAGTGAGTTCTGCATGGATGCAGGAGATAGCACCGGTGATCTCACTGTCTCTATCACAGGAGATAGACTATCGGCTGACATTTTTTATAAACCCAATGACTCCCACAGCTGACTAGACTACACTTCTTCCCACCTTGCTTTCTGTAGAGACTATCCCCTGCTCCCCTGCATTTTTGCCTCAAATTTTGGAATTTTCTCCCCATTTAGAAAATAGTTGTAGATGGGTTATGCATGCAACCTATAATGTAGTTACCTCATCACCACTAACCACGCCCCATCATATTAGTATAACTGTAGTATCCTCCCTTTGTTCCTCCCACTAGGTCCCAGTACGCCTGAAGGCTGGATGCAGTCAGTGCTGGGACGTGTGTGCCATGTGCTATAATAAAGTACCAGTAAAGGTTACAGTGTGTCAGCTATCAATCCTTTACATGGTGTCAGAAGTTTAAAACTCGCGTTTCCCGTTTACCGGTTTTCATTTATTTTGTCCCCGTTAGTGCCCAGTGTTGGGTTTCCTTTGACATGGCATCCTCATGCCGAAAGCCATCTCCCCTTGTCTTCGACGCTGACATTGCGGAGCGATGGTCGACTTTTGTGATGGACTACACTCACTACGTCAATATTGCGCACCGGAACGACCCAGCCGCGGTCAAAGCATCACTCCTGCTCAACCTGGCCGGTCCCGACGCAATGAAGTGAGCTCAAGCCTTTGTCTACGAACCAGCAGTCCTGGATGACAACGAGCAGCCGGTCGAGCCAGCTGAATCGGCCGACGACCCGGTATGTCTTTTGCGCAAATTCGCGGAGATATGTGACCTGCCCTCCAACCGTATACTGGAGCGGGCCAGGTTCTTCTCACGCAAGCAACAGCCGGATGAACCTGTTGAGTGCTTCATCGCCGACCTGCGGCACCTTGCCCAGCGGTGCCGATTTGAAACCATGCGCGACCAGCTCACCAGAGACATTCTCGTCACTGGCATGTTTGATCAGAAGCTACGTGCCGACCTGCTGCAACGGCCTGACCTAACCCTGACTCAGGCAATGCATGTGTGCCGCATTGCCGAAGTGGTCACCCCTCCTCATGGACAGAGGGGGTCTGACAGCCGAGCAATAAATCTAACTGGTGTTGCTGGACAACGACGTATGAGGGACAACTTTCGCCCTCCACCGCGGCCCGTTCGTACATCCCGGGACCCGAGATCTAAAAAGTGTCCAAACCGCAATTACGTGCACTCCACAAAATCACAGTGCCCAGCCCTTGGGAAGACCTGCAATTTCTGCGGGAGAAGGAACCATTTTGCAGCTGCCTGCCGGTCCCGTGGGAAAGTGCCCTCAGCTCCCAGACAACTCCTAAACAACCTTCTGCAAGTTGATAGCGAGATGGATTCTCAGTCCTCTGTTGACGCTGCCCCCGACTCTGAGCTCAGCTTTTCCACGGGAGATGTAAGTATTTACATTCTCCTCCACAGCCGATCTCGCCTCCCTGATCCTTCTGTGAATATAACTGTAAACAACAAGTCCTTCTCTGCTAAGCTGGACACGGGAGCGAAAGTGAACGTAATGTCAACAAAGCTGTTCCACCAGATAAGGAAGACTGAGCTGCTGATTGCAGATCGCTCTGTTTTGCGTGCCTATGGGGGAGAGGAACTAACACCTGTGGGGAGGGCGACCTTCCACTGCGTGCTGCAGAAATCTTCCCAGGACCTGTCTTTCTTTATTCTGGACAGTGACTGTGTGACGTTGCTGAGCAACCAGGCATGCCAGGATCTTGGTCTGGTGTCGTTTGACCGTACGGTCCACGAGGTGCAAGCTGTGATGGATCCACTATCCGAATACCCAGACTTGTTTGACGACAAGTTGGGGAAGCTGCCGTTGGTGTACAAGATCGTGACTGACCCATCTGTGGTGCCTGTGATCCGTCCACCCCATAGAGTGTCGTTCGCCATGAAGGGCAAGGTGGAGAGTATGCTGAAAGACATGGTCAACATGGGAGTGCTGGAGGCTGTCAGCGATCCAACCGAATGGGTCTCCACCATGGTCGCCACGTTGAAGAAAGGATAAAATGAGATACGGGTATGCATCAACCCCAAGGACTTGAATATGGCAATTAAACGGCCCCACTACCCCATGAGGACTGTCGAAGATGTTGCCGCCCAGGTGGGACAAGCCACAGTGTTCTCCGTCCTCGATGCCAGAAGTTCGTTCTGTCAGATACCCCTGGACAAACGCTCCACGGACCTGACCACGTTCAGCACGCCCTTCGGCAGGTTTAAGTTTTTGCGGATGCCGTTCGGCATCAACTCCGCCAGCGAGGTATTTCAGCGTTCTATGGAACAATTGTTTGCAGGTCTGCCCTGCGCGATCATTGTGGACGACATACTGGTCTATGGGAGGGATGTGGCCGAACATGACCGCAACCTCCGACGGATTTTGGACCGTGCTCGGCAGATAAATTTGAAGCTTAATCGGTCAAAGTGCAAGTTCCGGGTGCCTGAGGTCACATACGTTGGCCACATTTTCACGGCCCAAGGGTTAAAGCCAGACCCGCAAAAGACCAGCGCCATCTCAGAGCTGCCCGCCCCGACAGACGTTGTCAGTCTGCAGCGTTTCCTGGGTATGGTGAATTACCTGGGGAAGTTCGCCGTCACTTTGCCCCGACCTCAGTGAATTGAGCGCACCCCTGAGACAGCTCACTAAAAAGGACATTGCCTGGGCATGGTTTCCACACCACCAGCAGGCGTTCGACCTGCTAAAGACGAGGCTGGTCAGCACACCTACCCTGAAGTTCTTTGAGCTACTGCGCCCGATCGTGGTCACTTGCGACGCCTCTCGATTTGGACTGGGTGCTGCCTGCCTGCAACCCCACGCTGATGACTCGCTGCTGCCCATCTCCTATGCCTCTAGGACCATGACGGACACAGAGCAGCGCTATGCTCAGATAGAGAAGGAGCTGCTGGCGGTGGTTTTCGCGTGTTCGAAGTTTAAGGACTTCCTATTTGGCACCAGGTTCACCGTTGAGACGGATCACCAGCCACTGGTAACGATACTTTAAAATCATATATAAGAGGGGCACCGAGATGCATGTGGCTGATGCACTGTCCCGGGCCCCCCGGGCATCCTGCGACCAGCACCCCTTCGAGCAGTCGGACTTGCAGGTACTGAACGTTAACTTCGTCCCTTCCCAGCAACTACAGTGCTTGGTTGCACATACCGCAAACGACCCCGACCTGCAGCAGCTTGCTGCTGTCATCAAGCGCGGGTGGCCCACCAAACGGAATTCGTTGCCTGCCAGCGTCCACCCCTATTTTTTAGTCCGCGATGAGTTGGTCCTCCGGGACGGCATTATTATCAAAGGACACAAAGTTGTAGTTCCTGCTTCGCTGCATGGCTTGTATTTTGACGACGCCCACATGGGGCATCCCGGGGCAGATGCCACTATCTCACATGCCCAGGAACAGTACTACTGGCCGGCCATGGCTAAGTACATCGAGGCCAGGGTGGATTCCTGTCCGGACTGTAACTCTCTTGCCCCGCATCAGCAAAGACAGCCGCTTTTGCAGCAGCCTGCCCCTGACATGCCCTGGTCCTCTCTGGCTGCCGATATTTTCGACTGGCGCGGGAGGCAATACCTTGTGCTAGTAGACTCTTACTCGAATTGGTTCGAGGTGGACCTCCGAGATGGTGATCAGCAAGCTTCGCCGCCACTTTGCCACGTTTGGTTCCCCTGTCCGGCTGCAGACAGACAACGGACGCCAGTTTACCAGCGCCGAGTTTCGAGCATTTGCCACGAAGTGGAACTTTAATCATTTCACTAGCAGCCCGGAGTACCCTCAGAGCAACGGTCTAGCTGAACGGGCGGTCCGCAGCACAAAGCACCTGCTTGAACAGACCCGCCTCTCGAACGGGGATTTCTATCAGGGTCTCCTGAATCTTCGGAACATTTCCAGAGACAGTACCATGGGGTCCCCTGCCCAGCGACTCATGTCCCGTGTTGTCCGCCCTCCGATGCCTATTGCCCAGCAGTCCCTGATGCCCAAAGTCCTGCAGCCTGCTGATGTCCAACAACGTATTGCCCAGAAGCACGAGATCCAGCGCCGCTCGCACGACAAATCCTGCCGCCCTCTTTCGCCACTGATGCCTGGACAGGTCGTCCGTTTGCAGACGTCCACCGGCTATTCCCGACTTGCCACCGTTGTCGGGTTTGACAGCGCGCCACGGTCCTACTTCGTGGATTTCGAAGGGACTGTATACCGACGCCGCCGCCAGCACCTGTTGGTGGTTAACGAGCCCAAACCACCTCCTGCGATTCCGTATACCCCTCCATCGCGTGTCGAGCCGTCCTCCACTATCGTACCCTCTGCTCCCTGCATGCCACGGTCGGTCCTTTTGCCTCGGGTACCCCCCCCTGCTCCTGCCGGGTTTGCTCCCCAGGCTCTGTTGTCCCCTGCAAGGTCTTCTCTCTCTCCCACTTCCACTCGTTCTACCCCTACTGTTTCACCTGGCTCACCTGTGCCTCTCCGTTCCCCCTCCAAGCTGGGTTCTCCACCCACCTTCTCTCCCCCTCCTGTTTCTGTTCCTGTCCCTCCTCCTATTCGTTCGGGTGGGGAGGGTGAAGGTGCTGTGCGCACTCGCTCGGGTCGGATTGTAAAACCTCCGGCTCGCTACGGAGAGTATGCTTAGCTTTGCAGGTTCTGTATAATAAACCTGCCACTGTTGTAACTTGTTTAAATTGTAAGGGGAAGGATGTAGATGGGTTATGCATGCAACCTATAATGTAGTTACCTCATCACCACTAACCACGCCCCATCATATTAGTATAACTGTAGTATCCTCCCTTTGTTCCTCCCACTAGGTCCCAGTACGCCTGAAGGCTGGATGCAGTCAGTGCTGGGACGTGTGTGCCATGTGCTATAATAAAGTACCAGTAAAGGTTACAGTGTGTCAGCTATCACTCCTTTACAATAGTCTCCAGCTTAATTCCTACTACCAAAATGCGTGACTCCACACTTTGCTACACTGTATTCCATCTGCCACTTTGCAGCCCACTCTCCCAACCTGCCCATCCCTGCTTTCTTTACACTACCCATCCCTCCGCCTATCTTTGTATCATCTGCAAACATGGCAACAAAGCCGTCAATTTCCTCATCCAAATCATTTGTGTACAACGTGAAGAGAAGCAGCTCCAGCACCGACCCCTACGGAACTCTGCTAGTCACTGACAGCCAACCAGAAAAAAAACCTTTATTGCCACTCTCTGTCTTCTGCCATCCAGCCAACATGCTAGTATCTGCCCTCTGATACCTTGTTGGAGGTGACGGAAATGTTGGAGGATGATATGTGGATGCGGAAGCTGGTTAGGTGAATGGTGAGGACCAGGAGAACTCTATCGTTGATAGAAACATAGAAACATAGAAAATAGGTGCAGGAGTAGGCCATTCGGCCCTTTGAGCCTGCACCGCCATTCAAAATGATCATGGCTGATCATCCAACTCAGTATCCTGTACCTGCCTTCTCTCCATACCCCCTGATCCCTTTAGCCACAAGGGCCACATCTAACTCCCTCTTAAATATAGCCAATGAACTGGCCTCAACTACCTTCTGTGGCAGAGTTTCACAGATTCACCACTCTCTGTGTGAAAAATGTATTTCTCATCTCGGTCCTAAAGGATTTCCCCTTTATCATTAAACTGTGACCCCTTGTCCTGGACTTCCCCAACATCGGGAACAATCGGGAACAATCTTCCTGCATCTAGCCTGTCCAACCTCTTAAGAATGTTGTAAGTTTCTATAAGATCCCCCCTCAATCTTCTAAATTCTAGCGAGTACAAGCCGATCCATCTGGTGAGAGTGGGAGCAAGAGCCGTATCATGGGACACAGAGGAGATACGAGCGAGAAATCCATCTATGACAGTAGATTGGAAACCACGTTTACTAAAGAACGAGGTTCAAAAGCACACCAAGACTAGTTGTTAACTGAGAAATAGTTCCCTGTAAAAGGGAATATTTCAAAGAACCTATGGATTAGATTGAATAATAATCAGCTATTAATTGCTGTTTGGCATTATTGTGGAGTAACCAAATGCGAATGTACTTCCCATCACGTTAAATTATTTCAAAAATCCGCCTTTTCCTTTCATTCAATCTTTGATGAAATGCTATCAGTGTGATGTCTGAATTATTCTTTGACATTTTTATGATTAGGTTATATTGGCAGAACTATTTATGGTAGACAATGTCTTGCCAGAAGAGATGCCTTTCCACAGTGGAACAGTTGATGGAAATAGAAAATAGGTGCAGGAGTAGGCCATTCGGCCCTTTGAGCCAGCACCGCCATTCAATATGATTATGGCTGATCATCCAAAATCAGTACCCGTCCCTGCTTTTACCTCAAATCAACCCCTTGATTCCATTAGCCCAAAAATGCTTTGCAGATAATATAATCTGCAATCTCCCCCACAAATGAGGCAGACTAGGCCTGCAAGGATCAAGACCAAGACAATATTCAGACATGGGTTGATAGATGAGAAGTAATACCACTAAACTGCTGGTCAATGGTGAAGATGAACACACAATGCTGGAGTAACTCAGCGGGTCAGACTCTGAAGAAGTGTCTCAACCCAAACCGTCACCTATTCCTTTTCTCCAGAGATGCTGCTTGATCCGCTGAGATACTGCAGCTTTTTGTGTCCATCTTTGGTTTAAACCAGAATCTGCAGTTCCTTCCTACTCACTACTGGTCAATGGCCAACTCCAGCAAGGAGGAACCCCATGCAGCCACAGGGATAATGTGCAAACTGCACACAAACAGCACCCAAGATTAGGATCTAACCTGGGTCTTTGGCGTTGTGAGGCAGCAGTTCTACAAGCTGAACCACTGTCCCACTTATTCTGTCCACAGAGTCTTGCAAATGTTTCCCAATTGATATTCTTTAATCTGGGAGCCTGGTAATTAAGTTGAGTCTCTCAGAACTTAAAATATTCAATTTATTTGTTTTTGTATAATAATACTTTGCCAAGGTTAATAAGCCAGCTGCCAAGGTGTGGAGCACGGTTTTAAACAACATAAAAACTGAAACTAGAACAACAATTTAAAAAACTGGTTGGTATTTTAAAAACAAAATAATTAAAAATTAAAAATAAACATTAATAGTTTATGTATAAATCAATAAAAGAGCAGATGGTTGGGATGGATTAGTGCAGTGAGGTGGCTATCCGCCTCTTGAATACACTTGTGGCTGCTTTTCTTTTGAACATGTTGGCCCCAATCAAATCTAGTTTTGCTAAAGTTAGCGATACCAAATGTACAATATCATGCCTTTTATCGCACAAAACAGTGAGTTAATCATTTTACATTGAGCCTTGCCTGTTCCCTCCTTGCCTTTGATCTCTCTTGCAGTAGTAATTGTAATTCCCTCAAGGCATTGGCAGCTGTATGAATATTTCCCATTTACATTAGTCGCAAAGCTCCAAAGCATTATCCCAAAATGCATTGAGCTCCTGCCCTGATAAAAGCCACGTCTTAATCCTCTAATGCTACATTAGACTCACTGCCTATTTCTGTGACCTACTGAAACAGTAACCCAGTTTCCCGAGACATATGTCGCATAATGGATAGTAGTAAAGGAACTGGAAAATCAAACTGGATTAATCAGCTGCTCTGCACCAGTAGGCATTCAGGGTCAAATTTCCAATTTTTATGATCTACTGTGGGGAAATGGACTAGATCTTAAGACTTTGCTATTGTGTTAAACCCGTATGGTAGACCGAGTGGATATGCTTGTCAAGTGAGGTAATACTAGTAAATAAATTATGGCCATTGAAAAAAAACATAAAGGACTTGATTTAACCCATGAGTCACAGGAATACAATTTGAAGAACAAACTCACGCGCAAACATGAACACCAGAAATTCTGCCAATCTGCAGATATGCAAATAATTGATTGGTGAGCAATGTGTGCATTTAATTTAGAAACAAAATTTTGACGTACACGATCTTCCAAGAAAATGCTCCTAATAAATTGTTTCATGCCTTCTATTAAATTCTGACTTTTGGTGACAAAATTGATTAGCATTAGGTGTAGGAAGGAACTGCAGATGCTGGTTTAAATCGAAGATAGGCACAAAATGCTGGAGTAATTCAGCGGGGCAGGCAGCATCTCTGGAGAGAAGGAATGGGTGATGTTTCGGGTCGAGACCTTTCTGAATGACTAGCATTTTGTGATTGACATTAGGTTTTGGATTTGAATTCAAAACTTGTACGGCCTGATGTGTGGAAACTGACATACAAGAGGACCATGTTAAAGTGATGCTCTTGTTTTATTAGAACCACCTTGCACTCTCCAGGCATGAATCATTCCCAAGCAGCAACATGCAGTCGTGCTCCAGTCACAGAATATCCTGCAGAAACCCAACATGCTTTTCAGCTTGGAAGGTGGCTAGAGATCATGGAGAAAGAGGTAGGTAGGGTTTGCATGCTAACATTATAACATAAGACATTTGAATTTTAGTGGGGAGCCAAACAAAACAGTGAAGTTCAGCAGGACGACAGTAAAACTAATAGGATAACTAGGGTGGGGAGGGGTTGAGGGGGAGGGGATGCAAGGGTCATTTGAAGTTAGAGAAATCAATATTCATATTGCTAGGTTGTAAACTGCCCAAGAGAAAAATTAGATGCTCTTCCTTCAATTTGCGTTTGACCTCACTCTTACAAAAATTTGCATTGGATTTTGATGGGCTTTGGTCAGGCAGCATGGGACCAATAATGGGAATCATAAAGCACTTGCCATTTAGAGCAGATGTGGGTACCACTGAGATCAAAATATGGCAAGTACAAAATAAACCATTTTCATTCACATTTGACAAAAGGAAAGACTTTCATTTCCTTGCTTTTTTTTGCATTAGTAATTAAAACCTCAGAGAAGAATGAAACATTTGGCTGACAGTACATGATTACATTTCAATAGCGAGCAAGCAGCTGATATCAGTGTCTTTTGACCTCCAGCGCATATGAAATGCATTCCAATTGCTCCATGTAACGCTTCCCTCAGGGCTTGGAATAAAAAGCATGTTATTGTTAAAAGTGTGGCGCTCCACACAGCCTCCCATAATGGCTCTTCAGAAATGTGCACGTGAATGGTCAGCTTCCTCACAGAAAGAAACAATGATAGGAGAAAATGATTTCATTGTGTAGAAATGTCTGTCTGGTGCTAGGCAGCAAGTTGAGCTCATGTGCTTCTGCGACCTAGTTCCTTGGGTGACCCATCATCATGTGCAGCCTCCACATGCCAATTCACGTCACACTGACGCTGGAGATTTGTATTTAATGAATGCACATTATGCTTCTCTGTAGATCCTTTCAGTCTTTCGTATTTGCATGCCGAGTACACAAATAGTTTTTCATGGACAGCTACGCAGATTTCAGGGGAGAGGAACTTTAGCTCACAAATTAAGTGGCATCGTGAAGTAACAATGCCTTTCCCGTGAGCATTGTGAGGCTTCCGGGGAACTGAAGTTACACGTTATATGTAGGAGGGAACTGCAGTTGCTGGTTTACACCAAAGTTAGACATAAAATGCTGGAGTAACTCAGCGGGACAGGTAGCATCTCTGGAGAGAAGGAATGGGTGACCTTTTGGGTGAAAACCCTTCTTCATAGCGACTCAAAACCTCACCCATTCTTCTCTCCATAGATGCTGCCTGTCCCGCTGAGTTGCTCCAGCATTTTGTGCTACCTTCGGTGTATAACTAGCATCCGCAGTTCTTTCCTACACAATGGATTTCTAGATGTCCTTCCACCTGCCATTATATTTATAAAAGTATTGAACTATTGAGTATCTGCAGCTGGCTAGGCAAAATGAGGCTGGCCGTCCAAAATTAGATGTGTCTTAGCCTTATGTTAATGGTTCCCATCAGACTGACAAATGGGTGCGTTTTCAAGCCCCGTTGCCAAATAACCATCAGTTGGCCAGAGACAAGTAATTGGCCAAATCATCAACTCAGTGAAAGGCGTTCTTTGGTCAGCCCGATATTTGTGAGCCTCCCAGCACAGCGAGACATCCGTCAGGGAATGTTGCCGGCTGGCCCATTCCAGACTGCCGGAATACTTGTTGAAGGTTGCACTTAGCGCAGACAACGACATGACACTGTGAGTGAAGACCATAGTCTAAGGTCCTTCCACTGAAGGACTTTGAGAAACAGAGTCTAGTGAGGGGACATCAAACAAGGGAAGCAATATCACCCCATGGGGCCCATGTGTGGCAAGGGTGTTTCATTTAAAGATAAGTGTGAACATTACTGAGTATGACACATCATTTAGACACAAAGAATGTATGGAGTTTTTGCACAGATTTTGTTTTGTATACAGTATATTTTTTATTCAGAATGAAGCTTATTTTTGAAAAAAGACAGGCATGTTAAGATGTGAAAAAGTTTTGTTTACTAACCTCTATATTTCAGGAGGACGTTTTGTTAAATTTCTCTTGCAAGATTAAAATGAAGTCCATGTTCCCATTTAAAATTTAAACACCAAACTTAAGGCGCATAACTTTTCCCAGTTTCATTTTCACCAAGTACTTTTGCAGCAGAATGAATGATGAAAGCTGCAGGAAATCGTTTGTATCCATCACAATAAATGGATGGTACCTGATATGCAACTTCGCCACTAGTGAGTTTCTAGGTCAGCCCACCTTACTGTATAAATCAAATCCTCTGTGTACATATACTGTCTGCTTAAAAAGTATATTTAAACAGAGAACTGAAGATATCATCAGAGGATCTGGCACGGAGACAAGGCAATATGAACAACATTAATTATCTCTGGGTGCTTCAAACCTGTGTGTTAATCCAGCTCTCTAATTACTGTGAGATTCAACACTCTATGGCAGCTCAAATCATATCACTGGCAGGCACCACAGTAAGATTCTCTATAAAAAATAAGGCCAATGGATGTTGAAGCTTGACATAATTCATTGTAACTGTTTAATTTATAACTGATCTTGAAATGATAACTCTAAATGAAAAATTCCTTTGGTTCGTTGGACAGACACATGCTTCTGTATTTAATATAGATGTAGTGTCATATTGGTTGCAATGATGAACATGGTTATAAAAGTCAGCAAATGCTAAAATTGGGCCTAATGTTTAAGACAATCCACATACATAATAAAATATTGCACATGCTCAACTTTTAAGTGAATGTAAGATTTGGTAAAGTGAAAATGTACAATTTTCTGCTTCCTTCTACGGTCTCAGAACCTCTGAAGAAGGGTCTTGCCCCAAAATGATGACTGTCCATTTCCCATTTCCCTCCATAGGTGCTGCCGTAGCTGCTGTTCCTCCAGCAATTTGTTTTTTTTTTATTCCAAATCTCTCAAGATGCTTTAAAGCCAACAAAGTATTTTTTGTGTTGAAATGTAAGAAATATGGTTGCTAATTTTCATGCAGCAAAAATCTATAAATCTGGATCAAACCGGGGTCTCTGGTAGTGGTACAGTTAATGCCTCACAGCGCCAAAGACCTGGGTTCACTCCTGACCTCCGGTGCAGTCAGTGTGTAGTTTGCACGTTCTCCCTGAGACCACGTGGTGCTCCAGTTTCATCCCACGTCCCATAGACCTGGTGATTCGTAGGTTAATTGGCCTCTGTAATTTGCCCCCTAGGGAGTGGAGTGAGAAAGTGGATAACATAGAAATTGTGCAAATGGGTGATCAATGGTCGATGCGGATTTGGTGAGTCGAAGGAACAGTTTCCATGCTGTATCTACAAAAAATATTAAAAAGGTGGAAATTCAACTGTGTCCCTACTGATCATGTTTTTAACAGCTGCAGTATGATAACTGCAGGAACCACAGAGGAATAACCCATGACTGGCATGTACATTGATAACAGTGGTGTCAATTGAAAATATCAATAAATCGTTGTTTATTTATGAAGGAATAGTACTCAAAAGTGGAGTGTTCCAGCTCTTTAGAGAGATAGGTCTAAAATATACAAAACACAAAATATTGGAGGAACTCATTCTGCTGCTCAGATTGAAGAAGGGTCCCAACCAGAAATGTTGCCTATCCATTGCCTCCATAGATGCTGCCTGACCTGCTGAGTTTCTCCAGCGCTTTGTGTTTAGATCAAGGTTTCAGCTTCTGCAGTCTCTAAATATATATATTCAAGTACATCTCATGGCTGCCACCCAATTAAATGTGTAACATAGACAATCTCTATTGATAGTAACCAATTATGGAAATATAATATTATACTCTGTTTTCCTTCATTTTCTAAATTATGCAGTATGCCGTAGATTTAGACTTGCCATACATTTGGAAATTCATATTATTCTTTTCACAAATCTAATCATATTTTTAGACACATTTTCAGACTGAAGAAGGGTGCAACCTGATATGTCACCTATCCATTTTCTCCAGAGATGCTGACCCATTGAGTTACTCCAGCACATTGTGTCTTTCTTTGATCTAAACAAGCATAATCATATTTTTACCTCTACCTTCACATCAGAAGAAATATTCTTACTTCCAAATCCGCCTGACTGAAAGGGTACAGTAGAGTCCTTGAGATTTTGAACCCTTCATAATGGTTTGTAGTTCCTCTGCAAACCATTTGCATTCAATCTTTGACCTGGATAAGCTACTTCACCCTGTGCGTAAATAGGTTAAAAAATGATGGCCTCTTCAGCACTTCCTAATGGCTTGTGATAAAATAACCTCAGTATTTGTTGAATTGTTGCTTTTAAGTAGTTCTGTACTGCATGTCATTATTTGTGGGCGGCGCGACTCTTGTCAGCAGCGGCCTCTGCAGTCCGTCTGTCTTTTTATTGTTTTCTGTCTTGTTTTATGTAGTTTTTATTGTTTTCTTTGTCGGGGTATGTGTGTGGGGGTGGGGTGGGGTGGGGGAACTTTAAGGTCTTTCCCCTGCACGGGAGACCCGACCTTTTCCCTGTCGGGTCTCCGTTGTCGTTGGGGCTGCAACGTGGAGCGGCCTCCAACAGGAATGACCTGGGGCTCCAGTCGCGGAGCTGCGGATTTACTCACCATCATGGAGCTGGCCGAATCTGGAGCGGGTGGAGCTGTGGTGGAGCGCTACTGTGACCCGACACCCGGAGATTCGGAAGCTCCTACCGCAGGTCTGTGGACAGTAATACCGGGAGCCCGCGGGTCCCTGGAGGGAGACCGCTTTTCGGGTCTTCCGCAACGGCGACTTCTCCCGCCCGAGTTGTGGGGTTGAAGATTACCTGGAGCGGGGCCTACATCACCGCCCCGCGCGGCTTGGAATGGCCGCGGGACTTTGTGAGCGCCCGCCGGGGCTCCAACACCAAGAGCCCGCCGGGGCTCCAACACCAAGACCAGGTGCGTGGCCTTGCATCACCCGGCGTGGCTTTAATGGCTGCGGGACATTTAACATCGCCCGCCGGGGGCTTTGACTCTGTCTTTGACTCTGACATGGGGGAGAGAGGGGAGTGCAGGGGAGAGATATGTTTAAGTTTTGCCTTCCATCACAGTGAGGAGGACTCACTGTGATGGATGTTTATGTGAATTTAATTGTGTTGGTGTGTGTCTTGGTTCTTTTTTTGTATGGCTGCAGAAGCCAAATTTCGTTTGAACCTCATGTGAGGTTCAAATGACAAATAAATATTGTATTGTATTGTATTGTATATATAAGAAAAACAATAATAGTGTAAAGACAAAACCGATGTCCCCAAGTCTTGTGGTTTAGAGCTTATTTGTAGTGTTTAATAGCCTAACAGTTGTAGGGAAGAAGCTGTTCCTGAACCTGGACATTGCAGTTTTCAGGCTCCTATACCTGGCAGGAGTGAAATAAGAGTGTGGCCATGATGGTGTGGGTCTCTGACGATGCTGGCTGCCTTTTTGAGGCAGCGACTCTTGTAGATCCCTTTGATGGTGGGTCAGTACTCGTGATGGACTGGGGTTGCTTGCTGTAAATGTCCACATATCGCACAGCATCCACTCTTTTGCAATCCTATGCTCAGTTTCTATTTGTTTCTTGTTTTGTTCCTATAGCATGCAGGTCCTTTTACTCATAACCAGCAGGATGCAATAAAGCAGAGCACTGAGATACTGGAAATCTGAAGTAAGTCTGTACTTCTAACTCTGCTATTGGGTTCTCTTTATAAATGATTGAAAAGAGCTTTGGAGTCCTTGTCATGGTTCATCCCGAGCAGCTCCATAACTGATGACTCCTTGATTTACGAGTTGTTCCCAGGGACACATACGGAAATGGACTCAAGTGCTGCTCGAAGACCATCAACTCGCTGAAAGATGCTCTTTGCCCGAAAAATGGTCATCTCCCAACACTGCGAGATGTCCATGGTGGAATGTTGCTGACTGGCCCATTCCAGACTGCAAGAATATGTGCTGACGGACTTACTGAAACTTGGTGCAGCCAACACTGAGGCACTGTAGGTGAGGACCACTGTTTAGTTTAGTTTACAGATAAAGTGCAGAATCAGGCCCTTCGGCCCATCGAGTCCACACTAACCAACGATCCCCGCACATTAACACTATCCTCCACACACTAGGGACAATTTACACTTGTACCAAGCCAATTAACCTACAAACCTGTACGTCCTTACAGCGTTGGAGGAAACCTCGAAGAGCTCGGTGAAAACCCACGTGGACAGGGGGAGGACGTAGAAACTCCGTACAGATAGCACCCATAGTCGGGGTCGAACCCGGGTCTACGGTGTGGCAATCGCTGTAAGACAGTAACTCTACCGCTGCGTCACCATGCCGCCCCTGCTGCACCACCGTGCCACCCCTAGGGTCGCACTGTCCTGGCTAGGGTCCTTGCGCTGCTGAATAATGAGATGCAGTCTAGTAGAGGCACCCCCTCAAACAGGGGAAGGGATATCACTCCAAGGGGTCACTTGAGCGTCACAGTTCTTTTATTTAAAGATAGACACAAAATGGTGGGGTAACTCAGCGGGCCAGACAGCATCTCTGGATAGAAGGAATGGGTGACGTTTCAGGTCCTTCAGAGACCCTTCTTCAGTGTTTTATTTTAAGATGGGTGTGAACACAACTGAGTACGACACTAATGAATGTATAGATACTGAGAATGTCTGAAGACTTTTTGCACAGTCTTTGCTTTGTAAGCATTTTTTGTTCTGAATAAAGTTATTTTTGGAAATAAAAATAAAGGTTGAAAAGAGCATTCTCTTCCATTATCGGTGAAGCATCTAAGGTGTTTCCTGTGTTGCACTAACATCTGATAAGAAATATAGCTCTGGGAGAGAATAACTCACTTCACAATGCATCAGCTTGATGGGTGAGAGAGTCATGATGAGTGAGAGAGCAATTTAATGATATTCTGTGAATAGTCCCATTCATTACAGCAGGGATTTGTCAATAATGTAAAGGAGGCCACAGTGCGAATTAATGGAGCTGCGATTAAATAGGAAAGCACGTTCATTTATAATCAAGATCGCAATTAAAATGTGATGTTTATCTACCTTACCCTAACAGAGATTTTGTGTTTTTACCACTGAAAGGAGATTAGGAATTCCATTGTCAAAGATCTGAATATTAACAAGCAGGTGAAGACAATGCTATGTTTTATTAATGTTATCACAAAGTACCCAACCACTGTCCTAATAGTGTGAAGTCAACAAAATATTTGTGTGATCAAAGTATTTTAAAAGAGCTAAAAGCAAAACATGTCTGGGAAATAATATATGATAGTTATAACTCACCAAATGGTGAGTGAAATATTCTTGTGGGTACACAAAAATGCTGGAGAAACTCAGCGGGTGTGGCAGCATCTATGGAGCGAAGGAAATAGGCAACGTTTCGGGCCGAAACCCTTCTTCAAATATTCTTGTTTCTGGTTCAGAATAGTGGCACCCATTATGGAATTTGTAACTCCTCCGTAGATATCTAGCAGGTGGTTGACACAGGTAATGAATAATTTACATATTCCATTTGTATAGAGAGCGGGCTAACACGTATGAGCCCTACCCACCACACACAGAGCATATGTACATAAACCTCTCTTTGAAGTAGGATCTCGAACTGCAACGTCACACATTCCTTCTCTCCTGTAATGCTGCCTGTGCCGCTGTTATTCCAGCAGTTAGTTTGTTTGTTCTCTCTCTCTCTTCTCTCAACCAACAGATAATTTGGTCATGTAGACAAGGAACTGCAGGTGCTGGAATCTTGTGTAAAACACAATGTGCAGGAGTAACTAAGCGGGTCAGATGACATCTGTGGAAAGGATGGAACCTTTCGGGTCGTGACCCTTCTTCGGAGTGAATATAATTTGGTCATTTTCACTTTGGTGTGGTTCAAACTCTACAACTCGCGAACTGGCCGCTGGATTTTTTTGCAATGATTAGCAGTGATTTTATTGCATTCGAGTCTTGAATTAGTAGACTTAGATTCAAGATAATGGAGGACTGATTCAGCAGTTGATTCTTGAGGGAGTTCACCACCTTTAGATATGTTTTTTTTTTAAAGTGGTGCTCAACTTAGGCCTATTTTGCAAATATTAACTTCAACCGTTATCTATCTAATCAATATGACATTGGTGCTTATGTAAATTGGTTTGTATTCCAGGTGCTCCTGAGGGCAGCATTGTATTTATTGTGAAGATAGACACAAAATGCTGGAGTAACTCAACTGGAAAGGCAGCATCTCTGGAGAGAGGAAGGGATGACATTTCGTGTCGAGACCCTTCTTCAGACTGATGTCAACGGAGAGGGAGGTACATAGATAAGGAAGTGTAAGGTGTGAAAATAGGACAAAGGGAATGGGGATTGAGGAAAATGTAGAATAGATCATTGTTAGCTGGGGGTTAGCTACTTTTTTTATCTGTTCAAAGCAAACAGATAAAATGTAGTCAGAGACAGTAAGGCTGGTTGGAGAACTGAGGAGGGTGAGGGAAAGGGTCATTGGATATTTTTAAAGTGGAGATTGAAATGTTTTTGATTAGTACGGGTATCAAAGGTTATGGGGAGAAGCAGGAGAAAGGGGTTGGGAGGGAAAGATAGATCAGCCATGATTGAATGGCGAAGTAGACTTGATGGGCCGAATGGCTTAATTCTGCTCCTAGAACTTAAGAACTTATGAACAATCTAAGTCCAAAAAAGTATTGCAGTTACAATAGACAATAGGGTGCAGGAGTAGGCCATTCGGCCCATCGAGCCAGCACCGCCATTCAATATGATCATGGCAGTTGGATTAAATATTCCATTAACAATTTTTTTTGGCTGTTTCCTTTAAATCAATAATTCCCAGTGCAAAGAGGTATTGGGTCAAAAGGTTCCTTGAAGTTGACCCAAGGATAGAGAACTCAATTTGTTTGCACTGACTAAACATTTTAAAACCTCCGATCTTTTAAAGACAAGCTAAGCACCACATAAATTACTTATTTATCATGCTTAATTTTCCCTTTTTAGATGATGTCTTGTAATTTTCCTGAAGTACATTCTCCAAAATATTCTCAAAAGCCTGCAATTAAATAATAAAAAAGTTCATACTTTTAGATTCTTCAGGCAGATTCTTTCTGTCACACGTTGTGGGAGCCTAAACAATAGCTATGAACCATCAATAGTCTTTTGTCATATTGAATCATTTTAGGCCTCTTTTAGCCTTTCAGATGAATGTAAAACAAAAATCACATGGGTCCATTTGAAGAAAAATGGCGATGTTTTGCATTTAAAAATGACAAAGTGCTGGATTAACTCAACGAGTCAGGCAGCATCTCTGGAGGATGTGGATAAGCAAAGTTTCGGCTCAGGTTTGATAAAAGGTCCCAACCTGAAATGTCATCTATCCATGTCTTCCAAAGATGCCGCCTGACCCGACTGAGTTACTCCAGCACTTTGTGTCTTTATTAAATAAACCAGCATCTGCAGCTCCTTGTGCCTACATGTATCGTAGTATCTTGCTTAATATTGATTACTCTAGAGTCTTCACTGAAGCAGATTATCCAGTCATTTGGCCCCTTGTTATAGTGGGAACGCAGTGAGATAACTCCAATGCAGTCAGGAATTTTATTGGCTGTAAAATACTGTGGGACATTCTGAGGTTATGAAATTTCTTCGACATCAATAGTTTTATTAATCAACCCTAAGTAGGGCGGTACAGCGGTAGCATTTCTGCCTTATGGCACCAAAGACGCGGGTTTGATCCTGACTACGGGTGCTAGGCTGTACCGAGTTTGTACGTTCTACCCATGACCTGCGTGAGTCTTCTCCGGGATCTCCGGTTTCCTCCCACACTCCAAAGATGTACAAGTTTGTAGGCTAATTGGCTGGCTTGGTATAATTGTAAATTGTCCCTAGTTGTGTGTCTGATGGTGTTAATGCGCGGGGATCGTTGGTCGGCATGGACTCCGTGTTTCTGTGCTGTATCTCTAAACTAAACTAAACTAAGATATTCAGTGCCCTTTACTTGGCTGAAAGATTTTTCTTCCAATTATGTATAAAAGCCAGGAATATCCAAACAGAAATACTGATTTTATCATCAGGGAAACTTTTTTAAATGTCCCTCAGACTCAACAGAACATGCAGAGAAATGACAAGTATCCTTGGTTGACCAGGCTTCTACTACGTCCTTATTCCCCAGCTGCAAACACTAGTTTATATTTACAGTAGTTGATATTTCTCCTAGCAATATTTCTATTATTTTTTTCTCATGCTTTTAGCTAACACCAAATATTTTGTTCTACACTCTCTTCCATCTCTCTGTATTGTTAAAACTCTTTACATAGTGTTTTACTCAAATCCATTTTTTCCCTACTATCATCTTTTAACAATCAGATTGTTTTACTCTTTAACGATATAAATGAGACGATTTGGGGAAACAAAGGTGCTCTCTTTTCAATCATTATCACACTATGTTCTCAGGAGAAAGGTGGGAATATCACGTGGATAAAGAGCAGACACATTAACCTTCAACTGGGAAATCTTACCACACAGAATTGTGATAGAAATTCCAGATGACACCCAGAGCACTCATTATGGGGTTTTTACAAGTCAATAAAAAGTTAGTCAATGTCCGAAATTGCCATTAGTGTGAATTGGTTTATTTTAAGGTCTGTTTGTCTGAAGTGATTGCATCTGTTATTGATTAAAAAGTGATCACGTCAATTGCCGCCTGTTGGTGGGAAAGTATCAAATGTTCTTTCATCTTGACAATCGGTGTCAGACGTACCTGGAGGCTCGTAACTGACTTATGGTCACACAATTTACTCTTGAGATAGCACAATGTCTCATGGCATCATTGTTATCTGTGTTGAGCTTCTCACTGAAAAACACTTGCTTACTATCTACATACTTGCTTATTACTGACCCCTTTCACCATATTAGTTTCTCGGGAACACTGAGAGGTTATGAAATAATTTAGGAGGGGGGGTTGGAATTTGCACATTCACACTGTGACCACAGATGATTCTCCCAGGTGATTCAGTTTCCTTCCACATCCCAAAGATGTGTTGGTTATTAGGTTTATTAGCTATTATCTATCGCCCCCCGTGTATTTAGCTGGGGGGGCGAAGGGATATTGACAGGAATAGATTAAGTAATAGGTGGCAGAGAAATAAATGGGAAATTGGAATTTTTGAGATTGGTCTGAAGCTGGTCGTAGATTCAATGGACCAAATATCCTTTTTATACGTCATAAGCAGGTATGAGAAATTAGACTCTCTCTGTTGCTCATACCGTGGATAAATGAGAAAAGCATTAGAGACCAACTGCAAATGTTGGTAATGTAGCTAAATACATTACAAACAATCTTGGAATTCAGGGAAGGTTTTTTTCAGTATTCTGATGGCACTAAGTAAAAAAAACACAAGTGACTCTGCAAGACCAGGAAATAACTTTGCAGACAATTACTGTAACTTTAGAGCATGATCAATTTAACAGGCAAAAAATGATCACACGATTGTATCCTTGGGTCATTTACAAAATGTGCATAATCTTTCAAACCTAGTTCCTTCTTATTTAGGAAGGAACTGCAGATGCTGGTTTACACTGAACATAGACACAAACTGCTGGAGTAACTCAGTGGGACAGGCAGCATCTCTGGATAGAAGGAATGGGTGATGGTCGAGACCGGGTCGAGACCTTCTTCAGACTGAGAGTCAGAGGAGAGGGAAATGAGAGATATGGAAGGGAAGGGTGTGAAAACGAGAGTTCAAAGAGGTCGAAGGTCAAGGAAAATGTAGAATAGATCATTATTTACTAGGGGAAGGTGACAACAAGACATTCATGTAAATTACTAATCAGGAGGACAGTCAGACTGCTCAGAGAACTAGGATGTGGGTGAGATGGAGAGAGAGGGGAAGCAAGAGTTACTTGAAGTTAGAAGTCAATGTTTACATTGCTGGGGTGTAAGCTGCTCAAGCGAAATATGAGGTGCTATTCCTCCACTTTGCATTGGGCCTGGCTCTGACAGTGGAGGAGGCCCAGGACAGAAAAGTCAGTGTGGGAATGGGAGGGGAGTTAAAATGTTTAGCAACTGGGAGATCATGTAGGTCTAGTTCCTTCTTGTCGATTTATGAAGCACACACATTAAAATTCTGAACAAAAACCCATAGCAACATCATACCTTATAAAGGATATCAATATGCTGATAACAGCTGATTCCAATTATACTGTAGTTTACAAATATATAACCAATCAAACTCATGAAAAAAAGTTCATAGTTTTAAGATTTACCCAATTAATGTTGACTTCACCGCTCTTCAAAATTTTGGAATAAATTTTAATTTAGGATCCGTAATACCTTGGTTGTATTGCACAGCTGACATTATTTAGTAGCTAGCTTACTTTTTCATATGGTCCTGGCCCCATACAGTGGCAATGAACTTACTATGATTCACGCTATTCCACATGTCTTAGTCACCATTTCTGTTCTTTAGCTTTCATAGATTGCGTAAGTGGGCTAATCATCATTTAGTCAGACAAGGACAGAATAAAAGCTTGAGGTGTTTTGTTTAACAGGAAGCAAGTGATAATTAGATGAGACCGACATTATTCAATCAATGCGACTTGTCCACTGAATCATGATTGCACCACATTGTGCCTCAGTTAATTAAAGTAGTTTCTAACGATAATAAAACAGAGAGTGCTGGAAATACTCAACAGCTCAGACTGCATCTGTGGGAACAGATACAAGATTACGTCTCATACCTGGTTCCTTGTGTAAGAAGGAACTGCAGATGCTAGTTTATACTGAATATAGACAAAAAATGCTGGAGTAACTCAGCGTGACAGGCAGCATCTCTGGAGAGAAGGAATGGGTGACGTTTCGGTCAGTCTGAAGAAGGGTCTCCGACCCGAAACGTCACCCATTCCTTCTCTCAAGAAATGCTGCCCGTCCCGCTGAGTTACTCCAGCATTTTGTGTCTATACCTGGTTCCTTTATCTTCTGACCCTTTGTCAGATATACAAAAGGGGGAACAATAGCCCATTAAGGTGTAGGAGGGCAGGGGTGAGGGGTTGTCGAAAAACAAAAGAACATAAACAAAACGAATAAAGGAGTTGTGAAATGCAAACATGCCGGGCAGGTCAGACTGGGCATATCCCTCCATACCCAGAGGGGGAACAATTTAGCAACCAAGTTGTGCCAATATCACTTCTTCTTCTTATCGAGTCCACACACAAGATTAGAAGTTGTTCAGCCAGAGCTGAACACACTTCTCGGCATCTGCACAATGGTGTCTGTCTTACACTTCTTGTGCGTCTTGTGCGTGGTGGTGGTGGAAAGATTGGTTGAAACAGGGCCGCGACGTGAACGCTCTTTCCTTGACCCCGCCAATATCACTGATGGATAAATAATACAGAGAAATCTAATTAGCTGAAGTTGTATAATAGTAAGATTAAACGAGAATTTACCAGTTTGAAGTTTGATCTGTATTTTATGAGGAGTTACGATGAGGGATTACGTGAAGAACCCGCTCAGCACGCTTGCGCGGCATACTTCAAAGCAGCGGTGTGGAATCACAGATAGACACAGTTATTGAAGTAAACATAGTAAAGACAAGGAGACATCAGTTTATGAATTTGACCCATATTATTGAGGGTGGGAGCGAACTTCAAACTGGTAAGTTCTCGTTTAATCTTACTATTTTACTTCGGAGTCACGTGAGTGATTCCGTGAAGATTTCAAAGCTCTGTAATTTCAAACCGTGTAACAGTTATTACTACATCACCGCCGAAGTCTTTGAGGGAGGAAGTGTGTTATCGTAATCAACCAATGAATCTGTTTGTAGAAAAACACAATGGTATTTTTTAACAATAACAACAAAGAAATTAAATTGCTCCCCTGGGCTTAAATTAAATATTTGCAGTCTGTAAAATCTTTCCTGCTACTAAAACAGGTTTTGCCAACGGCTTATTATAAAATTTTCTGAATGGTCTTTCCCCCCACCATCCTGCTGTAGCCAGGATGTGGTCTATAGGCACGTCCATTCTTTTAGCCGTCGACGTGGATGCTGCCCTGGTGGAATGAAATTTGTACATGTTAGTTTTTATCCCAGCAGCTTTTAGCACCTGCTTGAGCCATCTCGAAATGGTTTGGCTCGTCACCCGACCATAAGGTTTTTTATGACTGACCCACAAGGCTTTTCACCTCCCTCTAATATTTTGGTTGTGTCTATGTAGGATAGTAGGGTCATGGCACATAACCGTGTTTCAGGCTGGTAAGCCCGGAATTCCATGACTGGATTAGGTGTTCCTGGTCTGCTCTGTTTGATCATTCCCTGGATAACGACAGAGATCTGGTCTGGAGCTGTGAGCATGGTGTCCAGTCGCAATAGGTGTAGTGACTGGACCCTCTGTGCAAATACAAGTGCCATCAGCATGAGTGTTTTGAGCATAGATTGTTCCAGGTTGAGGGATCTGGCTGGTGGCCATCCCCTGAGGTATGTCAGGACCACACTGACATCCCATGTATGGGTGTACCTTGGTCTAGGGGGTTAGAGTTGTAAATACCCTTGATTAGTTTGACCACCAGCGAGTGGGACCCCATGGCCTGTTGTCCTGGAGCTGGTTTTAAATAGACAGGCAGGGCACTTCTAGCTGTGTTGATGGCTCTGTAGCTGAGTCCTTCATCATGGTGAAGGTTCGCCAGGAATTCCAGTACGTTGGTAACTGTAGCGGTTGAGTAGGTGGTCCCTGTATCCAAGCAGTACTTCTCCCATTTTTTGATGCTGGACAAGTGCTGTTTTTTAGTGGATGTTCGGAGGGATGCTGACATGGTGTCGACGGTTTGTTCTGATAATCCCAGTCCCAGAAGTGGTTTGTGCAGAATCTACAACCCAGGAGTTTGATTTTTTCATGGCACGGGTGGCTTGTGCCTGACACTGGGTGTTAATAACTCTGGGTCACTGGGGAATACCATCAGAGTTTCAACAACCATGTCATGGAGTATTGGGAACCATGAGCATATAACATATAACAACATATAACATATAACAATTACAGCACGGAAACAGGCCATCTCGGCCCTAAAAGTCCGCGCCGAACAATTTTTTTTTCCCTTAGTCCCACCTGCCTGCAATCATACCATAACCCTCCATTCCCTTCTCATCCATATGCCTATCCAATTTATTCTTAAATGATACCAACGAACCTGCCTCCACCACTTCCACTGGAAGCTCATTCCACACCGCTACCACTCTCTGAGTAAAGAAGTTCCCCCTCATGTTACCCCTAAACTTCTGTCCCTTAATTCTGAAGTCATGTCCTCTGGTTTGAATCTTCCCTATTCTCAAAGGGAAAAGATTGATCACATCAACTCTGTCTATCCCTCTCATCATTTTAAAGACCTCTATCAAGTCCCCCCTTAACCTTCTGCGCTCCAGAGAATAAAGACCTAACTTATTCAACCTATCTCTGTAACTTAGTTGTTGAAACCCAGGCAACATTCTAGTAAATCTCCTCTGTACTCTCTCTATTTTGTTGACATCCTTCCTATAATTGGGCGACCAAAATTGTACACCATACTCCAGATTTGGTCTCACCAATGCCTTGTACAATTTTAACATTACATCCCAGCTTCTATACTCAATGCTCTGATTTATAAAGGCTAGCATACCAAAAGCTTTCTTTACCACCCTATCTATATGAGATTCCACCTTCAAGGAACTATGCACGGTTATTCCCAGATCCCTCTGTTCAACTGTATTCTTCAATTCCCTACCATTTATCATGTACGTCCTATTTTGATTTGTCCTGCCAAGGTGTAACACCTCACATTTATCAGCATTAAACTCCATCTGCCATCTTTCAGCCCATTTTTCCAAATGGCCTAAATCACTCTGTAGACTTTGGAAATCCTCTTCATTATCCACAACACCCCCTATCTTGGTATCATCTGCACACTTACTAATCCAATTTACCACCCCTTCATCCAATCCATGGTGGCCAGTCGGGTACTATCAAAATACCTGAAGCAGAGTCCATTTGTATTGTGCATAGTCCCCGAATGATGAGGCAGAAGGGAGGAAATGCATAGAAGAAGAATTTCCCCAATCCAGGGTGAACGCACCTACCGCTGCTGCCTCAGGTCTGGTTCCCAAGCGACATACAGAGGTTGTTTTTTTTTGGGGGGGGTTTTAACATCCATTCGATGTTGTCATTAAATTTACGTGGCCTGGTGTCTACCACTGCATTTAGCTTACCTGGCAGGTAAGTTGCTGATAACCAAATATGTCTTTCGCCACACCATTGCCAAATTGTGTTGACCAACTTGTCGCATGATACCAATTTTGTGCATATGGTTAATGTAGGCCACCACCGTAGTATTTATCTATTTGTAACCGTCCATGCAAGTGATGCATATTTGTGCATATGCTTTAAACCAAAAAAGTCACCCGTCTCTAGATAATTAATGCCCAGTGTAAGTGGTAATGATGACTCCGGGTTAGTCCATCTATTACCTGTGCTAGATATAGAGTTAGTTGCTCCCCAGCCTTGAGCACTGGCATCTGTTTGGATAACTAACATAGGGTTAGTGATGACAATAGGGCTGTAAACTATGCCAAACGTTTTTTGCCCACCACTGTAGTTCTGATATTGCTTCAGTGGGTAACTTCATGACACGATCATACTGACCTGTATGTTGTTTTTGGTGCAAAGGTCCGAATTATGTAACAGGAAAATGCTGCTACCATTTTTCCAATTATTCTGTTACTTGTTGAGTAGTTGGTAGTTTGTTGACCATTAAATTTTTGCATGATTGTGCCAATTCAACTATTTTGTCTCTTAGCAATGTTACAGTCACGTAGACTGAATTACGGAAGTGGCGGCGCTGGGAACGGCTGCGGCTCACCTGCAGTCCGTTTGTCTTTTACTTTTTTGTGTTGTTTTTTTTCGTTTTGTCTAGTTACGTTTTTGGTTTTTAGGTTGTGTTTTTTTGGGGGGGGGGGGGGGGTGAAACGGGGCTTGCTATCTCTCCCTTCGGGGGAATATGACCTTTTTGTCGTATCCCCCTTCTCTGCCTCCGTCTACGCTGAGGCCTAATGGCGGAGCCGGCGACCTCGGGACTCTGGAGGCAGCTGACAGGACTTGCCCTGGGCTCGCTCCCGTGAGGGTGGCCCAGCCCTGGGCTGGAACTGCGCTCTCGTGAGAGCGGCCTGGCGAGGGGCTGAGAGACTCTCCCGTGAGGGGCTGTGGCCCGTCGGAGTGGCCCAGCCCGAGGGAGGAACGGCGCTCCCGTCGGAGTGGCCCAGCCCGAGGGAGGAACGGCGCTCCCGTCGGAGTAGCCCAGCCCGAGGGAGAACGGTACTCCCGTCGGAGTGGCCCAGCCCGAGGGAGAACGGTACTCCCGTCGGAGTGGCCCAGCCCAAGGGAGAACGGCGCTCCCGTCGGAGTGGCCCAGCCCGAGGGAGAACGGTACTCCCGTTGGAGTGGCCCAGCCCAAGGGAGAACGGCGCTCCCGTCGGAGTGGCCCAGCCCAAGGGAGAACGGTACTCACGTGAGGGCGATCTGGCTCGGGGCTGGAACGGTGCTCCGGTGGCTGGGACGGCGTTCTGGCGGCGGTGACCTGAGTCTGGGGTTCAGCCGCGGGCCAGCGGCTGCGTGTGCTGGACTGGAGGGCGGCAGCTTCGACCACCCCCGGGCCGCGGTGTTTGAACCGGTCCGTTTGCGGGATTCGGTGAGCCGCGGGACTGTTTGTACCATCGCCCGGCGGGGAATCGCCTCAGCGCAGAGGGAGAAGAGGAGGGAAGAGACAGTAGCCTTAAGATTTTTGCCTCCACCACAGTGAGGAGGTGCTTGGAGGATACACTGTGGTGGATGTTAATTTGTGTTTATTGTTGTTTATTATTGTATGATTGTATGTATGACTGCAGGCACGAAATTTCGTTCAGACCGTAAGGTCTGAATGACAATAAAGGTATTCAATTCAATTTCAATTCAATTCAATCAATTAATTGTGAAGCCCAAGTAGTCCATGATTGTGGATGCTTAAACTTAGATTTATCTGGATGTAAGACAATCCCAGGGTTTCGAATAACTGTTTTGTAGCTGACACAGCTAACATAGTCAATTTCATGGTCTTGCCTACCATTTAAGACATCGCTTTAAACTGCTATAGCTGCCCCATCCAGGTAAATATCAGGTATCTAATAATAATAATAATAATAAACACTTTATTGATCCCCTCAGAGAAATTCAGATGTCCAGAAGCCCCCAACCAACAAACCCACAGATTCAAAACGAACGCAGACAGAAAATACATAGAATACAATGTGGACACTACCTGAGAGCAATAAATACTTAAAAAGACCAATAATTAACAGTTAAAAATTAAAAATTGCAGAATGCATCCCCCTACAGCCTAGCGGTCCGAATTATAAAATCTAATGGCTGCAGGGGTGAAGGATCTCCTGAACCGCTCCGTTCTACAGGGCAAGGAGAGGAGCCGGTTGTTGTTCCGAGTGCTCTTTTGACTCTTCAGAATTACATGGAGAGGATGCCCGGGATTTTTCAGGATGACCTGCACCTTGTGCCTCATACTGGTAGGAATCCTTGCGATGATCCTTGTGAATGGTACTAAATAGTAAACATCTTTAAGATCAATGCTTGCCATGAAGTATCCTTTGGAATGTAGTTGTTTGGCAGTAACAACTGTTTCCATTTTGAAATGTATATACTTAACAAACATATTTAGTGAAGTTAAGTCAATGATGATGCGACATCCACAATCTTGTTTGGGTTTAGTGAATATATTGCAAGGGTTCAGGTTTTCCCATGATACCCTTTGTAATTAGTCTCACCAGTTCAGCTTGTCCCTCTCGTTTCTTTAACGGAGAGGGGAAAATACCCTCTGGGGTGAATGTTGACCTGGTGGCAATTTTTCTAGTATGAATTGTATTTGTATCCACTAATGCCATTGAGTATATACTGATCACTCGTGATAGACTCCCGTGTGTTAGTATTACTCTATATGCTGGTAGGAACCAGACTCACCTACCTCCATGGTTATGGGTATTCTTCTGTTTCCTGCCGGTCCAACGAGTGTTGCACGTTGTCTGACGTGGCGGTGACGTTGGGGGGTGGCACATTTTCCATGGGGTCCGCTCTGGGCCCTGGTCTAAAGAAGACTTTCGGTGATAGAATGCGGACCCCGAGCTTTCATCAGTCCCATATGTAGACGTCGACTGATGGACGTGATGGGGTGCTGCTGCTTATTGTTTTTGGTTTTGTTCGTCCCGGGGCCTGCCCTCATGAGACCGAAAGCTTGTTAAGGCCTCTCCATATCCTTCATATGCTTTGTGAGGTTTTTGCCAGAGAGCAGTGGGTCTGGCTCAGTGGCTGGGGTTTTGCACAACCCCGCAAATTTAGGATTTTATGGCAGGTCTTATGATTTGTTTACGAAGGTTGTGGTCATCTCCATATTTGTCCACGGAACGAGCAGACGATGTGATGGCGGACGTCAGGAGCCTGAGGACCGCTGCAGTTTTGGCTCCTGGTTCCGGATGTTTGCCCCAACGTGCCCCCACTTTTGGCTGTTTACAGCCGGCACTTTAAGGGACTCACAGTTCTCTGGAGCTGTATACCTCATTGACCACCTCTCCTGTAGGGCCTTGAACGGCCTCCTGCACGTGGGGTTGCCACGTAGCGGTCCACCACACCTAGCAGCTCTTCCTGTTCCTGCACCCCTTGCATACTCCCGAGATCTTCAGCCATCGTCCCCTCTTCTTGACCAGCCCAGTCCTGGTCACCAAAGCTACCCTCAGGTAAGGAGGAAGCAATGGACAGTGCAGAAGGCACTGTGGAGGGAGTGCCTGAACTCCCCCCTGCGAGAGCGCCCCTCACGAAGCGCGTCTCGCTGGAGCTCCTGCTCCAGGAGCCGCTTCAGCGGCTCAGGCGGCTGACTCTCCCCCGGGCGGGTGGAGAGACGTCCCCGTCCGACAAGTCGGAAGCCACCGGCCGGACACCCCTTCCGTGGCTTTACTTCCAGCCCGCTGCTCAGGCGCTAGCGGGCTGGGCTCGGACGCGGTGTCGGGGGATAGCGGAGGCCGGGTAAGCGGTCCTACCGCCTTGTTGCTGCCCCCCCCCACTCTTCCGTGGCTTGGGGAACAGGTTTGTTCTAGAGCCTTTCTTCTCTGCCTAAAAGCAGAAGGCTCCTCCTGTGAAAGAAAAACCCGACCTCAGAGCTTACCTGACGGTCCGTTTCTTTCACCCCGTAGCGGGAACGCCTGACTCCCCCAGAGTCCAAGGGGGGCCCGCTTGCGTCTGGACTGGCACCGGCACAGCTCCCTGTCTGTGGACCGCAGCGTGTGCGGTCCTGGTGGCGTCTCTCCCCCTTCCGTGAACGGAACGCTCCTTGCCCGGAGTCCAACGAAGGCCGCTTGCGTCTGCTGCTTTGCTCCACCTGGAGCAACAAACAGACGCGAGTCGCTGGTTAAACTGAAGGTAAGTACTTACCTAAAGCTTCCTCTTTCAGGCTTGTAGCGGGAGCGCCTGACTCCTGCCTGCCGCTGATGCCTGCTGAAACGTAATGCCGCGCATGCGTGCTGAGCGGGTTCTTCACGGAATCACTCACGTGACTCCGAAGTAAAATTCAATATTGAGTCCACAAGGAAGATAAGGTATTGTTTCTCACATTGATCTTGTTAAAACAGAGCATGAGGACATTGACTGATAGGTCATAGTGGGAGTGGGATGCAGAATTAAAGCATCAGGCAAAGGCAAGCTCAGGTCAACCCTGTGGACTGAGTGCTCCACAAAGCGGTTGCACAATCTGCATTTGATCTCCATTGGGGTGGAGACCTGTCCATATTTGCAATTCCTGTCACATGCCTGTGTTAAACCTTTTTAGTATGGCATGGAACTACGAAGGACTAATATCTTACCTTGAGAAACAACTTTGTTGCCCAGTTTATTAGCATTTTCAGCTTTTAGTCATTATTTAACTTGTTTTTTGTTTCAAAAACATCTCACCAGAAAATAAAAATAAGTAAAACTGCCTATCTTATAAATCTGAAATGAAACCAGAAAGTGCTGGAAAAACTCAGCAGGACGACAGCATCTGTGGAAAGAGAGACAGTGAACAATTCAGGTCTGTGACCTTTGCCAGAAATGTGACAGAGATAGATACAAGATTGTTTTCAGTGGGAAAGAAGTTGATGTAGAGGGATTATAGAGTGAGGGGAATGTCAATGACCAGGTGAGTTGGGTGTACTGGAATATATACCACCTGAATATCCAAGATTCAAACCAATTTGTTTATTTGAGGAAAAGTTATCAATATGTCCTAAATATTAAAACTATTGATTGTTGCTTTTACTCAAAAGGATAAAATGTGGCATAATAACGCATCGGTAGAGTTGCTGGCTTACAGCGTCACAGACGTGGGTGCGATCCTGACTATGGGTGTTGTCAGGATATTCTTCCGAGTGGTGCACCATCGAGTGTGGCAGCCTTGCCAGTAGCTGTTTGTCCTTTCATCCTTTTTTTATTTTTAGTCTGTCTAAAGTTTTGTTTTGGAGGTATTTTAGTCTTTTTTATGTGGGGGATGAAGGGAAAAACTGTTTTTCTCAGTCACTACCTGGTCGAGGATGCGTCTTTCCTCCAAGCCGCATCTTCGCCCCCTCCTCGCGCCCTCTCCTCACGCCCTCTCCTCGCGGTCTTTCCTGCTGGAGACCGGCCAGCAGCTTCAGCTTCAGCAGCGACGCAGCACTGGATTCCATCGCAGAGCGGGCGATGCCTTACCGGGATCGCCATGTTGGGGCTCCGGATTGCTGAGACTGCCGACTTTAACACCGTGGAGCTGTGGCCTGCGGAGCTTCCAGCCGCGGGCGGCGCTGACTCTTTCATCGCGGAGCCTGGGATCCTTGCTGGGGTTGCCAGCGTTGAATCTCTGCCCAGCTCGGCCTGTGGACTTCGGGAGCCACGGTCTCCGGTAGGAAGCGGCCAATTCGGAAACTCCAAGCCGCTGAGAGTGTTCTTCTATTCGAGGGCCTGAAACATCGGACCGCCATTGCGGCAACTGCGGAGGCCTCAATAGGCCCCGACCACGGGTGAACATGGGGAAGAGGACTGAACTTTGTTGCCTTCCCTCACAGTGGGAAACGTTGATTCCACTGTGGGGGGATGTTTTTATGTTTTATTCTATGGTGTTGTGTTTACCTTATTTGTGTGCTGCATGGTAACTCAAAGTTCACTGAACCAATTGGTGTATGTGACAATAAATGTCCTTTGTCCTTTGTCTGTATGGAGTTCGTACGCTTTCCCTGTGACTACATTGGTTTTCTACAAGTGCTCCGGTTTCCTCCCACATTCCAAAGACATGCAGGTTTGTAGGTAAATTGCCCTTTGTAAATTGTCCCCAGTGAGAAGGATAGAACTAGTGTATGGGTGATGGCTGGTCGGCATGGACTCGGTAGGCCGAAAGGCCTATTTCCACGCTGCATCTCTGAACTAAACAATTAACGTTTATGTACATTATGTCTTGCTTAATAATCGGCAGGAAGGCAGCTGCTTTAGTCTGAAACGTTTTCATGACTAGTCCAGGACAAGCTGGAAATGATCATTTATGCATTCTGATCACAAGTAAAGATTTTGTATAGAATTTCTTTCATGGTACATTGAGTAAAAGAAGAAAGCTTTTTACTCAGATGATAAATAGCTTCATATTCAGACATTTCTGCCTGTGTACAGTGTTCATCCTATTGATCTCTGTTTTGAAAGCTTGGATTCCCTATTTTGGATTAAAGTTATGGTAGGATATCACTTTTTCCCTCCATTTCCATATCTGCACAGCCTTGACCATCTATTGTCTTAGGCAGTGCCTCGTGATTGAGGATGACAGTATGTGATTGATTTTAGCTTTGCTTTGCAATTTCACACAAATTACCACATTGTCTTGTTCCAATGGTAGAAAGGTATAAGTAAATTATGGACTAGGTGAATTTAATGCAGAGTTGGCACAATTTATACTTTAGACTTTAGAGTTACAGCGCAAACACAGGCCCTTCAGCCCCCTTCCGTGCCAACCACCCCGTACACTAGCACTATCCTACACACGAGGGACGATTTGTAAATTTGCCAATTAACCTACAAACCTGCACGTCTTTGGAGTGTGGGAGGAAATTGGAGCACCTGGAGAACCACAGTCACAAGAAGAACATACAAACTATGTACAGACAGTGCCCATGGTCAAGATCAAACCCGGGTCTCTGGCGCTGAAAGGCAGCAACTCTACCGCTACACCACTGTGCAACCCTGAGAGTTCACCTTAGAGATGTAGAGCTGGATTCTGTCCATCGAGAAAGAAGTTGTCAAATGACACAGCTGGATTTGAAAGATGCTTCAGTGGAGACCTTTTTGCAGCTCCTGAACATTTGCTGAGGGACCTCAAAGGAGTGTGGGTGTTCCGAAGATTCCCTTCGAAGGCTTTGCCTAATGCTCCTGTCCCACTTAGGAAACCTGAACGGAAACCTCTGGAGACTTTGTGCCCCACCCAAGGTTTCCGTGTGGTTCCCGGAGGTTTTTGTCAGTCTCCCTACCTACTTCCACTACCTGCAACCTCCGGCAACCACCTGCAACCTCCGGGAACCGCATGTAAACCTTGGGTGGGACGCAAAGACTCCAGAGGTTTCCGTTCATGTTTCCTAAGTGGGACAGGGGCATAAGACCCCAACCTACAGTGATTAAGTGCCTGAAAAGAAAGACCTGAACATACACAGCGCACTTAATGATCTCAGGATATCACAAAAAATACTTTTTGTGATATATTTTTACACTGTCAACGCTATTCCAAAGTGGTAATGATGGAAGTCAATTTTCCAGAATCCAGAGATGGCACGGTGGTGTATCTGGTAGAGCTGCTGTTTCATAACATCAGAAACCCACGTTTAATCTGACCTTGTGTGGAATTTGCAGCTTCTCTCTGTGCCCACGTGTGTTTCCTCCGCGTGATCTGGTTTCCTCCAAAATCCCAAAGATGTACGGATTTGCTGTGTGGGAGTGGGTGCGAAAATGGGACAACATTGAACTAGAGTGAAGATCCCATGAACAGCAACATGAAAAAGGTCAGGAAATCTGCTTTTCAGTTTCAGTTGAAGGATAAACATGGACTAGTAAAGCAACAAGACACTCCTATTTAGTCCACTTGGTTCTTGCCAGCATATAATCAAGAAATCAGTTGCTGTCTTGGTTGAAAACTTCACCTGAAAGATGGAGCTTCTGATACTTCTCATACCCTCATAACTGAACAGGGATGTCAATCTGTATGATCACTCTAAAGGAATTTGAAGTCATGATTTTCTAATTCTGAGGGCAAAGCATAACCTGGAACTATATAGAGGAAGATAAAAAAACTTTGCTCAGTCCATCTGAACCTACCCGATCTCCCGGTTGCTAAACACTTTAATTCTTCTTCCCATTCCCAAACTGACCTCTCTGTCCTAACCTCCTCCATTGCCAGAGTGAGGGTAAATGCAAATTGGAGGAACAGCATCTCATATTTCGCTTGGGCAACTTACAGCCCAGTGGCATGAACGTTGATTTCTCTCATTTTAGGTAGCCCTGGCATTCCCTCTCTCTCTCTCCCTCCCCCACTCAAGTCACACTAGCTTCTTGTTTTCACCTAACTAGCAGCTAACAATGGCCTGTTTCTTTTATCATCGTTACATTTTTGCACATCTTTCATTCATTGTTCTTTATCTCTCTACTACACCATCGCCTATATCTCTCGTTTCCCTTACCCCTAACCAATATGAAGAAGGGTCTTGACCCGAAACATCACCCATTCCTTCTCTCCAGAGATGCTGCCTGTCCCGCTGAGTTACTCCAGCTTTTTGAGTCAATCTTCTATATAAAGGAAGTGTTAGCCTCCATAAGATAATGTCCCCTCTTTTTATTTGGACAGTGTTGCTTTGTAAAATATAATGCTATGCTATGTATGACTATGTTAAGAAGAGATAATAAGTGTGGGAGAAAGCTAGGAAAACCTGTCAGGAATCTACTCAATATATTTGCATTCAGAAGTTCTTGGTTCTTGGTTTCTTGGTCCTCCAAAATATTCCAAATGGAATTTAAACTGGAGGTGGTGGAGGGAGGGCTTAAGCCAGAAAGGGTTATTGGGAAGAAAGAGCTACTTTAAGTTTAGTTGCATCTGGTTGGGTAACTATAGTAGGGTGGATATTATTCCATGCTTTAATTGTGCGGGGGAAGAACGAATTGCTGTACACATCTGTCTTTGTAGCTGGGATCACAAATTGGATCGAATGCCCTCGTCTGCTCCTTATTGGTTTGGGTTTGATGTAGGTCTTGTAATCTATGTCGAGCTGACCATTTAACATTTTGTAAAAACAGGTCAAACGGTGAGCTTCACGTCTGTCTTGGAGAGGGTTCCACCCCAGAGAATTCAGAAGTTTGGTGACACACGCTTCTCTCTCATAGATGTTAGTATTTAAGGCAGAACCAGCCAGTGGAGAATGTGAAGTAAATTCTTAATGTATCTCGCAGGTCTAATTTTCAAAACTGCCACTGAATTTGTCCAGGATTCAGAAAATTAGACCTGTGAGATACAGTAAGAATTTTAGATAATTAACTGAAATGAACCATGAAGAGAGTACTCCACACCCTTGTACTCAGAACCTCAAGATTCTAACCGAGACTAATTGGTAAAAATATTATTTTCAGATATTTCAACCCAAAGTTAATTGATTTTTAGTGAAATGGGCAAAAGTAATAGAGTCATAAAGTCATACTGGATGGAAACTTAGCTCAACGCATCCATACAGGTCAGGACCCACATCTAAGCTAATCCCGTTTATTCACATTTGACCCATACCCCTTGAAATCGTTCCTATCCATGTTTCTAAACACAATTTATTACAAGGTCCAAATTCCCAACCTTTTTTCCAGTAACAATTTGTCCTTTCTGGAAGAAGGCTTTGTTTGAGCTATTTATAGTGAATGGATATTTGATCCCTGGATTTCAATGCTGTTCATATAGAGTTTTAATTTTAGTTTTTAGTTTTTATGGATATAGAATGGAAACAGGTCCTTTGTACCATTGAGTCTACACAAATCATTAATCACCCGTTCATGCTAGTTCTGTTATCTCACTCTCTCATCCACTCTCTGCACAGTAGGGACAATTTACAAAGGCCAATTAACCTACAAACCCGCGCGTCTTTGGGATGTGGGAAGAAACCGAAGCACCCAGAGTCACAGGGAGAATGTGCAAATTGCACACAGTCAGTAGCTGAGATCAGGATCGAGCTCGGGTCTCCGGCGTTGTGATGCAGCAGCTCTAATAGTAGACCCACTGTGCTGTCCTGAGTTGTATGAGTACATTTTGTGGCTTCCCATGGTTCATTTGTTCCATTTTTTGGCTATTCAGAATCTTATCTTCAGTTATATTTTTAACAATGCTATGAGAATGCAGGGTGACTTGGACAGGTTGGGTGAGTGGGCAGATGCATGGCAGATGCAGTTTAATGTGGATAAATGTGAGGTTATCCACTTTGGTAGCAAAAACAGGAAGGCAGATTACTATCTAAATGGTGTCAAGTTGGGAAAAGGGGAAGTACAACGAGATTTTGGGGTCCTTGTTCATCAGTCAATGAAAGTAAGCAAGGTACACAAAATTGCTGGGGAAACTCAGCGGGTGAAGTAAGCATGCAGGTTCAGCAGGCAGTGAAGAAAGTGAATGGCATGTTGGCCTTTATACAAGAGGAGTTGAGTATAGGAGCAAAGAGGTCCTAAAGTTGTGTAGGGCACTAAAGAGACCACACCTGGAGTATTATGTGCAGTTTTGGACCCCTAATTTGAGGAAGGACATTCTTGCTACTGAGGGAGTGCCGCGTAGGTTTACAAGGTTAATTCCTGGATGGCGGGACTATCATATGCTGAGAGAATGGAGCAGCTGGGCTTGTATACTCTGGAGTTTAGAAGGATGAGAGGAAATTTTATTGAAACATATAAGATTATTAAGGGTTTGGACATGCTGGAGGCAGGAAACATGTTCCCAATGTTGGGGGAATCCAGAACCAGGGGCCATAGTTTAAGATTAATGGGTAAGCCATTTAGAACGGAGATGAGGAAACACTTTTTCTCACGGAGAGTTCTGAGTCTGTGGAATTCTCCTCCTCCAAGGGTGGTGGAGGCCGGTTATCTGGAAACTTTCAAGAGAGAGCTAGATAGGGCTCTTAAAAATAGTGGAGTCAGGGGATATGGGCAGAAGGCAGGAACGGGGTACTGATTGGGAATGATCAGCCATGATCACGTTGAATGCTCGAAGGGCCGAATGGCCTACTTCCGCACCTATTGTCTATTAACTATTGTCTATTGTTATCTTACTCCATATATTCTTTACAACAGTTGGTTCTGGTGCTAATATCGGTGAAGTATTAAGGCTAGCAACAGTACTGGAATAAGATCATGAGTAGGAAGACAGAATCCGTATGTGTAAAGTGGAAGTAGCAAAGCATCTTCCAAACTACCTACCCATTTGCCCCATCAATCACCTCCTGTCCCCACTCTGGCAGCATCTGCAGCTCCCACAATAGCCTCTTCCTGACCCTGAGAGATTACCCGAGAAGAAGACAGGCAAGAGATTGAGGCATGATAATGCATGTCAGAGTATGGAGAGGAATGTATGCTTCCTCTTTTGATGAATCTCCAGAATTGGCCTTTGTGAGCATTTTCCATTTCCAGAAAGTAGAAACAAAAATCGGCAGATGCTGGTTAATATTCAAAAAGACATAATGCGCTGGAGTAACTCAGCAGGTCAGGCAGCATCTCTGGAGAACATGGATAAGTGACGTTTGAGGTCCGTTGTGTCCCTTTGGGTCCCATTGTGTCCTTTTTTCCCCATTTCCATGTCACTGATACCTATTGAGTATGGCTGCATTGCAATAGCCCTGTCCCACAGTACGAGTTCATTCCAAGAGCTCTCCCAAGTTTAAAAAAAATCAAACTTGTGGTAAGCACGGAGAATGAACGTAACGGGTACGCCGGAGCTTGGAGACGTCTCTTAGCGGCTCATAACGCTAACGGCAGGTACTCGGGAAGACTCGCTAATGGCAGGTAAGCACGGGGAGACTCGTGAAGATTTTTCAACATGTTGAAAAATGTCCACGAGAGCCCTGAGTACCGACGAGTGGCCATTACCGTAAATCTCCGAGTTAGAATCAGGGCAAATTCTTTTGAACAGATATGGTCTCCATATATACAGTATTTAGAGAAGTAGCTGTTCTTGGCAACACAGCTCGACGTGCACCCTGCGGGATTTGGTGAGAATAATTCATTTTTATATTGGAATTACATATATGTCTTTATTGATACTATCACTTGTAGTAGTGTTATTAATAATACATATTGTGGTTACTAAAAATGTTTTTTTTTTTTTCGTTTCTCTTTTCTTTCCTATATATAATCAAATTATTATTTAATCACTCTCTTAATGATTTATTCTTCCTCTATTCTTTCTCTATCATTATTTCTAAAAAAACAGTAGATAAGTATTACTAGTGTTTTACTTAATGCAAATTGAATTAATTTGATATAAAGTTGTTTGAAGCATTGTAATTGATTACCTTTAATAAAAAAATATATTACAGAATCAGGGCAAATTTGGGAGAGCTCTTGGAATGAACTCGTACCGTGGGACAGGGCTTTAAAGCTACGTGGTATCTTCTACAGACCAAATAATAGTAGGAAAGTGCCAATACTTAGTAGGTTTGAATTGAAGATCAAATGCTTTTCATTTGAGACCCAAGGAACTGCAGATGCTGGTTATCAAAAATAAAACCACAACGTACAGGAGGAACTCTGCTGGTCAGGCAGCATCTCTGGGGGACATGTATAGGTGATAGGTGATAGGGTCAGGTCCCTTCTAAAGGGCCTGTCCCACATAGGCTATTTTTTAGGCAACTACAGGCGACTAGGCTGTCGCCACATGGTCGCCGGGGTATCGCTTGTATGGTCGTGAGTAGTCTCCTCAGTCGCCCAAAGAGTCGCAGCGTCTTTCTGGTCGCCGCTGGATTTTCAACATGTTCAAAAAATTTCGGCGACAGTGGGCTTGACGCCAATGAGCGTACCTTGACTTTTCCTGACGTAGGTGCTGTCGTAGGTTGTCACCAGGTGACGTAGGTTGTCGCCGGTGCTGACTTCGGTGAATTCAATTGGCGACTACCTACGTCAACCTACGTCAACCGGCAACAGGTACCGGCGACTTAATTGTCTTCACTTGTCCTCAGTTGTTGCCGACAGGGTCGTAGCTTGTTGTAGATTGTCGCTGGTGGACGTAGATTGACTTCGGTTGTCGTAGGTGGACATCCTAATGGGTCGCCGGTTGTCGGTAGCTTGCCGTAGCTTGACGTCGACTCGGTGGTAGGTTGTTGTAGCTTGTCGTAGACATTGTTGTAGGGGGGTCCAGTCGGCGGTTTTACGGCGACCTGCTACGACTATGACAGTCGCCGGCAGTCGCCTAAAAAATCGTCGTGGGACAGGCCCTTTAAACTTCAAAGTTGACATATCATGAGAAGATTTATTTTATTTATTTGTTCTTTAGCTAGCTAACATCAGTGAATATTATTAGTGACTGAATTCCCAATTGGCTGTGATCAGGAAATGGTGCATTTGTCTATTAATGGATGAAGGCTCTTTATCCTCCTTTATGCTCCTTTAGGTGGATAGCAAAACAAAGTTATAGTAAGGATATTGATTAGAAATGAACCTAAATATAAATCTGAACTAACTATTGTTTCAAACAATAAATATCTCCACAACATAGATAGCATATTATGTCTTGTGGCATCTGGCACCAAGACTGACTGCTCTAATTATACTGACTGCTACAGTAATACACATGCACATACAAAGTAGTTGAAATAATAAGGCTGTCATGACAGATCCCATCCCAATTAAAATGCCAAGAGTAGATCTTTGCATTCTGGGGATATAATCATAGCAAAAGTATCCTGAATTGAAGAGGGAGCAAACTTCCGTTCATTTACAATAGGAAAATTACCAATCCAGAGCTGGCATTGAGTAACCCTGCAATTTTTTGAATACAATCTGTTCCCAGCTTATTTCAGAGAGAAAATAAATGACAATTTATTTCTCTCTCTCTCTCTCTCTCTGAATGCATCACTTTGTTTTAAAAGAGTGCACTTGTGGCAATGTGGGAGGAGCCATCTTGGTGAACGGCTGCTAGCCAGCAGCCGTCTGTTTTAAATTCGTTTTTTTTATAGTTTTTAGTGAGTCCTATTTTTTTTTTGTTTGTAGGGGATATGGTCTTTTTAATGTGGGGGGTAGGTGTAACTATATTTTTCGGTCCCTACCTGGTCGGTGTGGCAGCCTTTTCTCCGGGCTGCCCGTCGACCCGTCCTCGTGGCCTACCAGCGGGCTTGGAGTGCCGTTTCCTGGCGGGGACCGCACAGCACCTCGGCCTCGGCGGCGGCACAGTGTTAGAGCGCTGGAGCGGAGCGGAGTGGAGCGGGCGATGCCTTGCCTGGGTCGCCGCGCTGGAGCGACGCGCTGGAGCTCTGGCGAGCTGGACTGCCGAGAGCAACATCTCCGGGCTGCGGGTCTGCGGAGCGGAGAGGCGGCGTGAGGAGAGGCGGTGCCGACTTTCATCGGGAGCCTGGGAGCTCCAAACCGGCGCGGCCTTGTCGGCTTCGGCAGCCGCGGGCTCCAACCAGGAAGCGGCCGTTCCAGGTGGCCCACCCGCCGAAAGGACTCTCCCGACGCCGGGGCAAGACCACCCGGTGAGAACGGCCAGGGACATCGGGCCTCCGTAGAGGCAATTGCGGTGGCCTCAATAGGCCTGACTTTGGGGTGAACATGGGGTGGGGACTGGACATTGTGCCTTCCTCCACAGTGCTATCCACTGTGGGGGGATGATTTTTTTGTCTAATTGTAGTCCTGTAGGTCTGTGTCCAAGATGGCTGCCGTGAAGAGAGAGTGGACGCTGGCGCGCTTTGGCTGCCGCTGCTCTCTCTTCACACTGTGTTTTTGATTTTCTGTTTTTGGATTGAATTCTGTTTTTAATTTGTGTCTCTGTGATGTCTTTATTACTTGTTATATTCCGATTATATGTTATTCCGATTACTATGTAAGGTGTCCTTGAGATGTCTGAAAGGCGCCCATTAAATAAAATGTATTATTATTATTATTATTATTATGACTTTATTTGCTTGCAAACAGCACAATCCAGGATAATATCAAGAAATCAGGTTGAGCTATCACTGACATCAACATCAGAGAGGAATAAAAGTGACCATGTAATATGGGTTATAAAGCAATACAGATAGTAAAAGAGATGAAAGCGAAATGTTAGTATCATTGTTGAACATGCAAAATATTCCGATCTCAAAATTGAAAAAGATAAAAATGTTAATTTACAGGTTTGTAAAGAACAAAAATAACAATATCTAATGTGTCAAAAACATTCAAGATGCTGTACATGGGATGAAAATGGATGCACTTACTGGTCTGTCCAAACTGGAGGCCACGAATACAGGTAAATGGAGACCTTGTGGAGACCTGCCTGTCTCTTTAATTATCCCCATATCAACATCCCAGTATAAAAGATGTCGTCATTTATCTCACTTTTCTTTATGGATCCCTGCCTTGTTACAAATTAGCAAGTAGATTTCTTTGTATTATAGCAGCATTTATAAGGTGCTTCATCTGTCATTTGATTTTTGTTGGTGGCCTCTGAACTATCTTTGGACCTTGCTTATTGTGACCTATTTTCTCAAAGTACTTTATGGATAGGAATCGAGTCCAGAATTCACGCATACAGAGAGCCTTTTACTTTCAAATGCCTAAAAGTGGCTGATGTAAAATTAACAGAACTTCCACAACTGGTCGACAAAAATTCCAGGTATACTCATTCTTATGCAAATTTAACTTATTTCCGTGTTTGCTCAAGAAGTTACTACATCTCATTTTACTTATTATTTATTGTGACACAAAAATGGGCCAATCAGCCCAATAAGTCAATGTTGGCTCCCCTAAAACTTATTTTCTTTTGTATACCCACTAAATCCCCATTGCTTCTTTTGACACTATACTTACACCAGTGGGCACATTCTCATGGCCAATTGAGCTGCCAGCACATCTTTGGAATGTGGAATGAGAGTGGAGCAGATGGTGGAAATCATATGGTCACAGGAAGAGCAGGCAAGCTCCACGCAGAGAGCAGTTGAGGTCAGGATTGACAATAAAATCCCTGGAGCTGAGGCAGAAGCATTACCTGCTGTCCCAACCTAGCTTCCAAACACTTTCCTGAATAGTAACAAACATACAGAAGGTTTGTTACTGAGAGACAGTCATTGTGTATCTTGTATTATTTAATTATTGCCAGGAATCATTTAAATAATAAAGCGATGCTGCCTGTCCCGCTGAGTTACTCCAGCTCTTTGTGTCTATAAATGGATAATACACATGCTTTTGTGAGCTGATATGGATACTCTTCAATTTGTCAACATTCACAGATAATCGGGTTTCAATGGTTACTTATGATGCTTAAAGAAAAGATGAGGATTGTGATATATTTGCCAAAGTTTGTCAAGAGATATAGAAGTAGAAGATTGGTACAAAGGGTGGGAATTCAGCCCAGTTAATCCATGCCAACTCCTTGAAGAGCCCATACCACTCCTTTTCTTTCTGGAGCATTCCTAAGTAGAATAGTGTTGTTCAACACAAAAGCTGGAGTAACTCAGCGGGTCTGTCAGTCTCTCTGGAGAAAAGGAATAAGTGATGTCTCAGGTCGAGACCATTCTTCAAACCCGTCTGAGTTGAGTTACTCCAGCATTACGTGTCTATCTTCGGTGTAAACCAGCATCTGCAGTTGCTTCTTACACATAGAATTGTGTTGTGTTTGCCGTCCTGGTAAATTTTCTTGGCTTTACTCTGAGCAGGATGTTGGAAGGACATAGAAATTACAAAGACTATCTTGTTCTATGTCAGTTTGAATCTGCAGGCTAATGAAACCCTCTCATGTTCTATCTCTGAAAGTGAACCAGACAATAGACCATAAGACATGGGAGCTATATTGGCCAAATTGGCCCATCGAGTCCACTCTGCCATTCCACCATGGCTGACCTATCTTCTCCCCAAAACCTTTGACACCTTTCCTAATCAAGTCAGGAAACCTCATCAGCAAGGCTCCACTGAGTCCTATAACTTGCAAATATCTGTGCAAGGACTCTGCCAATTTACGTGATATAGCCGACTGGAATTCCTAGCCTGCATGATATTTCATACACAGAACCAGGGTTCCTCAAATTTGCTGGGAAGGTGTGAGGGTGATTCCTTCCATTAACCAGTAAGCTGAAAGAAATTCTGACACAGGGTAAGCAAGCTTTATTCCTCCTGGACCCTGCTTTTCTTTAAATGTGTACGTAGGTTTAAAAAAAAAAAACTCGCCCTGCTCATCTCCTATAAACTTTGTCCCTCTCTCCGTAAAACTATGCCTTCTAGTCTTCCATTCTGGGAAACAGGCTTTGGCTGTCTATATGCCTCACATAATTTTATATTATCAGATTTCCCCTCAACCTCCGACGTTCCAAAGAAAATGATCCAACAAATAATCCAGACTAGGTGAGAGTAAGTGTCCAGCACGGACCAGAAGGGCCGAGACGGCCTGTTTCCGTGCTGTAATTGTTATATGTTATATATGGTTGTCCAATCTCTCCCTATGGCTAATTCTCTTTAATCCAGGCAGCACTCTGGTAAACCTTCTCTGCCCCCTCTCAATAACCTTCTGGTGTAATCCATTTAGGACAATAAAAGAAAATACTGGCAGGATGACAATCTCAGGCAAAATCTGTCAGGGGATGAACAGATTCAATGTTTCAAGTGAAGTACCCTTATCAGAACTGGCAAAGTCAAAATGTGTGCAGAGAGGAGGAGGGTGTAGGAAATGGAGTGCATGTTTATGAATGGATGTAGACCAACATTGTCACGGTAACAATAATATTAAAAACTGGAGACAGAAGAAATAAAAAACATAAAAAAATTAGTACAACTACATTTGTGGAGAACTAACAATATTTTGGTTCTTCAAAATTGTTAAATTAAATTTCATGTCACAGTACTGCAATGTACTCAGGACTCAATATCATGTTCCAAGGACCATAATGTACTCAGCAGAAGGCGAGGCATTGTCCCCTGAACTTATGTTGGGCTTCATTGAAGCAATATTTGAAGTCAGAGGTCAAAATGGGTTTGTCCTCTTTAATTCTCCAGAATTAGAGTGACAGATGACTGGATCACTCATGCAGACTTGATCAACCAACTAGTAGTTTGTGTTTTTGTCTCCAGACGCCAGCATCTGCAGTTACTTGTGTTTCCACTCATCTAGAATATCATATCAGGTCAATGTATCATTCAGTTTATTTCAAGAATCCCATTAGCAAATAACCTTGCAACATTGATCCACTTTACTGTTGCAATCCTTCTAGAAATCAGACACATTCAAAAAAAGGGACAAAGTAATTTTCCTTATTGCAGCACAATAAGCATCATTTCCAAATAGCGCATCATTTTATAGTGATCACTCCAACATTGAAAAGATGTATTGTCATAATCTATAAATTCCTCTCTCTAAAAGAAAAAAATATGTATTGTTCATTTCATTATGGCAATGGACAGATTTATTAAGTTCAGCATTAAATGAATGAAAATCTTGTTCTGTTATACAGTACATTTCAATTATTTCTACCTTCAAAAATTCTACCTTATACTTTGGTTTTATGCTTTATTTTGCTGTTTTGTGATGAAAGGTTTAGCTGTGGAAAATAATAAAATCATGTTAGGAGCTGAGCTAAATTGATATTTAAGTAGATTTTGAATGGAAAAACATTTCATCCACCCATCCATGAGTTGTGTAAGATGTCCCAAATACAGCCAGGTGAGGTATTCACAAATCTTGTTTTACAGGCATGGCACACAGGTTTTCATTAAATAAATTAATGGCAGGCTATGTGGCCAGGGGCTGTAGCTCTGCATCCATACATGATAGCAAATAGTCAGAGATTTATTGATTTGACTCCTGCTAGTGAACCAGAACCAAATCCAACTGGTGGCCCAGATTAGAATTGTCCCAGGAGAGCACTAACCTTATGGTTGACTCTTTCTGTCGAGGGGAAGGCCACATAAGAGCTTTCAAGCACACTCAAGGATTTGAGGAGTGAGGCATACAATGGGATGGCTGAAGTTTAAGGGCCTGTTACTGTATATTACCTGTCTACTTGGCCTCTCCATTGAAGTCGTTTTACTCACCATAAATGGAATGGTCGACCCTTGGAAGCAATCATTATAGTTAGAGGAGCCACTTGATCCACATTAATCTACACATTGAGAGTTAAAAGTGCTCTACAATAATGTTGCTACCTAACTACATCTTGAATTCATTTAAGTATTTTTTCAACGCATCAACTCAGGAGGCATTTTGCTCCATCTTTTTTTTATACAGAGTTCAAGAATCCTCTGTGAATCACATTGGATCACCTAATGCCTTGGCTTCCACATCTTCATCCACCCATGAATCCTATGCCCAAATTGAAATTGACCCCACTGGCTTTTAAAACAGAAACTTAGTTTCTCAATCACTGCTTCCTGATTATTTACCTTTTTCTACTTTGGTGGTATCCCCATAACCCATGCCTCAGCCCGTCATTTAAGCTTCTGGGTAAAATTGGTCGACAAAAATGAACAAGTTTAGAACAATGAAGGAGAATTGCGGTATTACTAAATTAATTTTACAAAGAACCAACTTGCCTGTGTGAAATAGGAACAACTACATGCACAACTTAAAGGGAAGAACAGAATGTAAAACTTGATTGATGATCATCACTAAATCTGAAGAGATTGAGTAAAGATAAGGTGAAGAGGGGATAAAGTAACAAAAAGGAATTTGTCTCATTTTTCTCCTGCTTACATGAAGCTTTCTGCACGATACAACAGGTCACCATCGTGGTATGTGAGTGAATACGATGGAAGCTAAATTCTTTTGAAGAAAATGTAATGTATTTTCAGTGAGATAAAGGGAAAGAATCACGGAGAAGGACAGACTATGTCTGAAATTCAACAGTAATGTTTGAGATTATGTCCAGATGTCTGTGGCAGTGTGTGGTCTGCAAGAATGTGCTTCAGCGTTTCAGTAATCTGCTGCACAGTTTGGTGCTGCTGTAACCATTAGGAGAAAATAAGAGTCTGGGAAATTCTTCAAAAGTAAAGTGTAAGAAGACAAGGTTCTGTTTCTATTCATTGCAATGCTAATATCTGCTGCATATTCAGACTTTATCCTGTTTCATTTTGTCATTTGATTTAATTTGGGATTTCCTATGCTTTGAGGAAATGCCTGTCCTCTTACTAAGTACGTGAATGCAAATGGAAACATATCTCAACCTGATTTATATCATGGAATAAAATGTTGCTTCAAGGACATTGGTCGCAAGAATGAAGAAAATGTCGATGTGGTTGCTTACATAAGCCAGGGTACTGTCCGATTCACCTGTACCCCATTGTGGGCATTAGACATTGTCTCAGTGTCGCAGAAATTGACAGATGAAAATTAAAGGGAAAACGGAGTTTCACTTAAAAAGGCTTTATTACATGATATTATGCAGAGATGGCAGCAGTTAACTGCTCACCAGTTCTCTGTCTTTGCAGCAGAATTAGCCGACAGTTATATACAGTGCAGTAAACAACTTTTTATTTCTGTTAGATACAATTATACGAAAATATACTTCGTCCAAGGCTATATGTTTTCTTGTTATTACTATCTACTACATGGGTATTAATTATTTCATTAGTCATTATATACTTTTTGTTTATGTTAATCTTATTCAACAATGGATGGTTACTACAAGTCAAACATAATACAAGGGCATCTTGACATTATTCTACCTCATCTTTCAAGCAAACCGTGCCACTGTACTCTTCCCCGAGCCCGCCATAAGCCTCAGGGGGTCTACCCAACTATTGTTTGGGTATTAATTATTTCAACTGATGCACTACAATGCTGATAACAATATTCCTCAGTCGATATCTTCCCTTTTACTCCATCTATTTATTTGAGCTTCACTTTATTGTATGTCCGTATAGTACTATTATATCTGAGCGGATAGCATGCAAAACGAAGTTATCAATGCATCACAGCATGGTTTGGGAATAGCTCCATCCAAGGCTGCAAGAAATTGCAGTGAATTGTGGATCAGCCCAGACCATTACACAATCCAACCTCCCTTCCATTTAAACCCCATGCTGCCTTGGCAAGGCCACCAGCATAATCATCGATGGGTCATTCCCCGCACTCTGGTCATTCCCTCTTCTCCCCACTACCGTCAGGCAAGAGGTATAGAAATGTGAAAATGCACACCTCCAGATTCATGGAGAGTTTCTTCCCAGCTTTTATCAGGCAACTGTACCATCCTAGCAAAAATGAGAAATCAGTCCTTAGCTACAATCCACCTCATTGGAGACCCTCGGACTTTCTATAATCAGACTTTACTGGACTTTATCTTGCATGAAACGTTATTCATGTTATTCCCATCTGTAAACTGTGAATGGCTCGATTGTAATGTATAATCTTTCTGCTGATTGGTTAGCATGTGACAAAAGCTTTTCACTGTACCTCAGTATACTAAACATAACAATAATAAACCTAAAAGCTCTCCCTACATTTTTTTAAAGGGAGAGCACTGTAGCACATCAAACCTTCTCAGCCACTCACCTAGTTTATGAATGAGGTGACTGTTAATGAAGAATTGCATCGTTACTATAAAAACAGATTTATATGCCTTTGGGCACTCTCATTTTGTTTGTTTATTACTTTATTTATTGAGTATTGTGATTACAACCTGTTGTGCTGCTGCAAATAGGAATGTCATTGTTCCATTTTGGGTCATATGGCAATGAAACACCATTGACTGTTGACTCTTGACATCAAGGGAACAGAACACAATTAGCAGTTATTGATATATAATGTATTTTCTATATCTATTCGAAGAATGAATAGATATTTACAGTTAAGCGGGAAATATACATCAGACATGATTGAATGGGAAGTTGACTCAATGGGCCGAATGGCCTAATTCTGCTGTTATGTGTCATTAACTTATTAATTTCTATACCCAGCATGTTCATTTGATGTTCGTTCAAAACCGTTGGGCATTACAAATCTTAAATTGATATTAACATTGATAAATTCTTGTAAGTTATGTTATCACGGCTGTTAGACTGTGCAAAGCTGTGATCAAAGAAAATAGTCATCCTATGGAAGTACTATTTCTTTAGTCATGACCAACCTTTGATCTGCTCCACCAACAATGGGATCCCACCACTGGCCACATTTTCTCATCTCCACCCCTTTCTTCCTTCCGCAGAGGCCATTTCCTCCACAACTCCATGCTTAACTCATCCATTCCCACCCAAACTACCCCTCCCCAGGTACCTTCCCCGGCAACTGCAGAAGTTGTAACACCTGTCATAGAAACATAGAAACATAGAAATTAGATGCAGGAGTAGGCCATTCGGCCCTTCGAGCCTGCACCGCCATTCAATATGATCATGGCTGATCATCCAACTCAGTATCCCGTACCTGCCTTCTCTCCATACCCTCTGATCCCCTTAGCCACAAGGGCCACATCTAACTCCCTCTTAAATATAGCCAATGAACTGGCCTCGACTACCCTCTGTGGCAGGGAGTTCCAGAGATTCACCACTCTCTGTGTGAAAAAAGTTCCTCTCATCTCGGTTTTAAAGGATTTCCCCCTTATCCTTAAGCTGTGACCCCTTGTCCTGGACATCCCCAACATCGGGAGCAATCTTCCTGCATCTAGCCTGTCCAACCCCTTAAGAATTTTGTAAGTTTCTATAAGATCCCCTCTCAATCTCCTAAATTCTAGAGAGTATAAACCAAGTCTATCCAGTCTTTCTTCATAAGACAGTCCTGACATCCCAGGAATCAGTCTGGTGAACCTTCTCTGCACTCCCTCTATGGCAATAATGTCCTTCCTCAGATTTGGAGACCAAAACTGTACGCAATACTCCAGGTGTGGTCTCACCAAGACCCTGTACAACTGCAGTAGAACCTCCCTGCTCCTATACTCAAATCCTTTAGCTATGAAAGCTAACATACCATTCGCTTTCTTCACTGCCTGCTGCACCTGCATGCCCACTTTCAATGACTGGTGTACCATGACACCCAGGTCTCGCTGCATCTCCCCTTTTCCTAGTCGGCCACCATTTAGATAATAGTCTGCTTTCCTGATAATAGTCTGCTTTCCTATACATCCTATAGAATTAATTATGTCGCTATACCTCCTCGCTTGATTCTGTCCAGGGACCGCGACAGTCCTTTCAGGTTAGGCAGAGATTCACTTTCACCTCCTCCAATCTCATCTATTGCATCCGTTGTTCAAGATGTGAACTCTTATACATCGGCCAGACCAAACGCACACCTTCCCACCCAAACCACCCCTGCTGAGCGAAGGAACACCTACGCTCAGCCCGCCTGGACCTACCTGATCTCCCAGTTGATGGATGCTTTAATTCTCCTTCCCATTCCTACACAGACCTTTTTGTCCTAGGTCTCCTCCATTGGCAGAGTGAGGCTAAATGCAAATTGGAGGAACAGCATCTCATTTTTCATTTGGGCAGCTTAGTGGTATGAGTTTTGATTTCTCTCACTTCAGGTAGCCCCGGCATTATATCCCTCCCCCACCCAAGTCGCACTAGCTTCTCATTTTCACCCTACAAATAGTTAACAATGGCCTGTTTCCTTCATCATCATTACTTTTTTTGCATATCTCTCATTCATTGTTCTTTATCTCAGCACATTACCATCTATATCTCTCATTTCCTTTATCCCTAACCAGTCTGAAGAAGGGTCTCGACCCAAAACGTCATGATTCCTTCTCTCCAGAGATGCTGCCTGCCCAGCTTTCTGTCTATCTTTGATCTGCCTGACAAGTTTTGTTTTTAATGCAATAAATGTAATTTTACAGAAAATTGATTCTAACTTATATTGTTTAATACCATTTAGTAATATCATCCTCTTCTAATGTCACCTTCCTGCTCGTTTTCTCCATTTATGGTAACTGGGAAATACCTGGAGTAATATGAACTGTTTTGGTTGCCTTGCCAAATAAAACATATGCTTGCCATAGAATGAGTTCCCCAGCCTGATTCCTGAGACGACAGTAGTGTCATATGAGGAGTGGTTGAATTGCCTAGGGCTGTGGTCAATTAGACCTCAAGTTTAAAAGAAAAAGAAGAACTCTCATAGAACCATAAATGATTCTGACAAACTTCATAAGGCTGAAGATAGACACAAAATACTGGAGTAACAACAGGACAGGTGGCATCTTTGATGAGAAGGAATAGGTGACCATTCAGGTTGAGATCCTTCTTCAGGCTGGATGCAGGATGTTTCCCTTTGCTGAGGATCTAGAACCAGAGTTCACAGTCATGGGATGAGACTGAAATCAAGATAAATGTCATTCTGTGTTTCAGAGGATGATAGGCCTGTGGACCTTCACTACCAGAGGAATCTTCAGAACTTCAGTCTGAAGAAGGGTTTCGGCCCGAAACGTCGCCTATTTCCTTCGCTCCATAGATGCTGCTGCACCCGCTGAGTTTCCCCAGCAATTTTGTGTACCTTCAGAACTTCAGTCAGGCAAAACTTCTTAAATATATATAAGAAGGATATAGATAAATTAATGGCACAGAATATTGAGAATTAGTCAAAATCCACCAAATTGAAATAATTAAGCAAAGAATCAATTTCGTTCAGACTTCGGTCTGAATGACAATAAAGGCTATCTAATCTAATCTAATCTAATCTAAAAATATATAGTTAAAAAAAAAATGTAGACACTTAGAAGAGAAGAATGACCAAGACGTGGCTGCAGGAGGATCGGGCCTGGGAACTTAATATTCAGGGTTATACATCCTATAGAAAGGACAGGCAGGTGGGCAGAGGAGGGGGGGTAACTCTGCTGGTGAGGGATGGAATTCAGTCCCTTGCGAGGGATTTTTTTGTCTAGTTTAGTAATTTTTTTGGTTATTAGGTGGTGTTATGTGTGTGGGGGGAGGGTGAAACAGAGCTTTCTGTCTCTCCCTTCGGGGGAATGCGACTTTTTGTCGTATCCCCCTTCTCTTCCCCCGTCTGCGCTGAGGCCTAATGGCGGAGCTGGCGGCCTCCAACCTGCGACCGACCTCGAGGGTCCGGAGGTAGAGCCAGCCAGGACTCACCAACGCGAGGCTGGCCATCTTCGAGCTGTGGCGACGTCCGGGTAGCGGCACGACTCGGCGCTCCGGTGAGGGCGGACGGTGCGGAGCTGAGACACTCCTGTGCGGCCGGCACGGCTACCGGCTGGAAGGCGCTCCCGTGTGAGCAGCCCGGTGCGGGGCTGAGACGCTGCCTTGTGGGCGGCCCAGTGCGGAGCGGAGACGGTGCTACGGCGGCTGAGGCGGCGTTCTGGCGGCGGCGACCTGGATCCGGGGCTCGGCCGCGGGCCAATGGGGGACAATGTCGGGAGCTCGCAGGTCACAGGCTGGTGCCTGTTTTCCGGAGCACCCGTTGCAACAGCTGCGGGCAGCTTCGACCACCCCCCGGGCCGCGGAGCTTGAACCGCGGGACTGATGCCATCGCCCGGTGGGGTATCGCCTCGGCGCAGAGGGAGAAGAGGAGGGAAGAGACAGTAACTCTAAGACTTTTGCCTCCATCACAGTGAGGAGGTGTTTGGTGAACTCACTGTGGTGGATGTTAATTTGTGTTTATTGTGTTTTGTTATTATTACATGTATGGCTGCAGGCAACAGCATTTCGTTTAGACCGAAAGGTCTGAATGACAAATAAAGGATTCAATTCTGTCTGGCAACATCAAGACATAGGGACTGATGAGGTAGTCACTGTGGATTGAGTTGAGGAATTGTAAAGGCAAGAAGACATTAATTGGTGTTATCTATAGACCCCCAAATAGTAGCCCGGATGTAGGGTGTAAGTTGCAGCATGAGTTAAAACTGTCATGTAACAAAAGTAATGCCATTGTGGTGAAGGGGGATTTCAATATGCAGGTAGACTAGGAAAATCAGGTTGGTTCAGGACCCCATGAAAGAGAGTTTGTAGAATGCCTCCGAGATGGATTCTTAGAGCAGTTTATAATGGAGCCGACCAGAGAAAAGGCAATTCTGGATTTAGTGTTGTCCAATGAACCAGATTTGATAAGAGAACTCGAGGTAAAGGAACCGCTTGGAGGTAGTGATCATAATATGATTAGTTTTAATCTGCAATTTGAGAAGGAGAAGGTTAAATCGGAAGTGTCAGTGATGCAGTTGAACAAAGGGGACTATGAAGGCAAGAGAGAGGAGCTGGCCAAGGTAGACTGGAAAGGGATCCTAGCAGGAATGATGGTGGAACAGCAATGGCAGGAATTTCTGGGCATATTGCGGAAGATGCATGATCATTTCATTCCAAAAAGGAAGAAAGATTCTAAGGGGAGTAGGAGGCGACTGTGGCTGACAAAATAAGTTAGGGATAGAATAAAACTAAAAGCAAAGATGTATAACACAGTAAAGAGTAGCCGGAAGCCAGAGGATTGGGAAACTTTCACAGGACAACAGAAGGAAACAAAACGGGCAATACGGGCTGAAAAGATGAAGTATGAAGGGAAGCTGGCCAGGAATGTAAAGAATGACAGTAAAAGCTTCTTTAGATATGTTAAGGGAAAAGAATAGCAAAGTCAAATGTAGACACGGGTGAAATTATTATGGGGAACAAGGAAATGGCAGTAGAGTTGAACAGGTACTTCGGATCTGTATTCACTAAGGAAGACACAAACTCAACCTGCCCAGGTTACAGGGTGATCTGGACAGGTTGAGTGAGCGAGCAGATGCGTGGCAGTCTAATGTAGAGGTTATCCACTTTGGTGGCAAAAACAAGGGGACAGATTATTATCTCAATGGGGTTAGGTTAGGTAAGGGGGAGGTACAGCGAGATCTGGTGTGTCCTTGTACATCAGTCACTGAAAATTGCAGGTACAGCTGGCAGTGAAGAAAGCTAATGGAATGTTGGCATTCATAACAAGAGGATTTCAGTATAGGAGTAGAGAAGTTCTTCTGCAGTTGTATAGGGCTCTGGTAAGAACACATCTGGAGTATTGCGTACAGTTTTGGTCTCCTAATTTGATGAAGGACATCCTTGTGATTGAGGCAGTGCAGCGTAGGTTCACGAAATTGATCCCTGGGATGGCGGGACTGTCATATGAGGAAAGATTGAAAAGACTAGGCTTGTATTCACTGAAGTTTAGAAGGATGCAGGGGGATAAGACCACCAGGGGGCACCGGGGAGATGACAAGCCCTGCCGGCAGTCTGTTCATTTTTTCATCTTGGAGCTGGGAGCCGACTCGGACTGTCGTGAGCCCCACCTCGAGGCGCGAATTTAACATCGGAGTGGATCCCTTGCCTGGGATTGCTCCCACCGCAACCTGAGGACTTACCATCAAGGGCTAGCAGTCTGGGGAGAGGCTGAGTCGGGAGCTCCAATGCCGCAGAAGGTTCGTCCAGCCCCGACGCGAGGTTCGATCGCCTGGCACGGGGGAGCTGACATCCTCCCGATGCGGGAGCTGATCGCCTCAACACGGAGGGCCCGAACGCCGCCGGCTACGGGAGTTAAGACCATCCCGTCAACGGAGAGCTCGAGGCCCCCGACCGAGGAAGAACAAAAGGAAGAGAGTTAAACTTTATTTCGTCTTCCATCACAGTGAGAAATGTGTAGGAGTCACTGTGGTGGATGTTCATGTTAAAATGTGTTTTTGAGTCTGTTGCGTTTAATTGCATGACTGACCTGGCCAGTGAAATTCCTCCTATGTTGCAAAACATACTTGGTGAATAAAATCTGATTCTGTTTCTGATTCCTATTCTGATTCTGATTTTATAGAAACATATAAAATTATAAAAGGAATGGACAGGCTAGACAGGCTACCGTGTATCCGGTAGGCGGCGCGACTCTCGTCAGCTGCGGCCTCTGCAGTCCGTCTGCGTTTTTATTATTTTATGTCTATGTTTTTATGTAGTTTTTGTTATTTTTGTTGGGGTATGTGTGTGGGGGGGTGGGGGGGGGTTGGGGGTAACTTTTAAATCTCTCCCTGCACGGGAGACCCGACCTTTTCTTTGTCGGGTCTCCGTTGTCGTTGGGGCTGCAACGAGGAGCGGCCTCCAACGGGAAGACCGGGGGCTGTGGTACCGACTACTCACCTCACCGTCGCGGAGCTGGCCGAGTCCAGAGCGGGTGGAGCTGTGGTGGACGCTGCTGCGACCCGACCCCCGGAGATTCGGTGGCTGCAACTGCGGGTTTGGCGGACGGCACCGGGAGCCCGCGGGTCCCTGGAGGGAGTCCGCTTTTCGGGGCTTCCGCAGCGGCGACTTCTCCCGCCCGAGTTGCGGGGTTGAAGAGCACCTGGAGCGGGGCCTTACAGCACCGCCCCGCGCGGCTTGGAATGGCTGCGGGCTGCGAGCGCACGCCGGGGGCTCTAACACCAAGACCCGGTTTGCGACCTTGCATCACCCGGCGTGGCTTAATGGCCACAGGACAATTCGCCATCGCCCGCCGGGGGCTTTGACTTTGACTCTGACATCGGGGGGGGGAGAGTGCAGTGGAGAGAGAAGTTTTTTTGGCCTTCCATCACAGCAATGTGATGGATGTTTATGTAAATTATGTTGTGTCTTGGGTCTATTTGTTTGTAATGTATGGCTGCAGAAACGGCATTTCGTTTGGACCTCAAGGGGTCCAAATGACAATAAATTGAATTGTATAATTGTATTGTATTGTATTGTAGATGCAGGAAACATTTTCCCAATGTTGGGTGAGACCAGACCAGGGGTCACAGTTTAAGACTGAGGTGAGAAAAAATGTTTTCACCCAGAGAGTTATGAATTTGTGGAATTACAGTGGCTTGCAAAAGTTTGCCTTGAACTTTTCCACATTTTGTCACGTTACAACCACAAACGTAAATGTATTTTATTGGGATTTTATGTGATAGACCAACACAAAGTGGTGCATAATTGTGAAGTGGAGGGAACATGATACATGGTCTTTAAATCTTTTTACAAATAAAAAACTGAAAAGTGTGGCGTGCAAAAGTATTCAGCCCCCCTGAGTCAATATTTTGTAGAACCACCTTTCGCTGCAATTACAGCTGCAAGTCTTTTGGGGTATGTCTCTACCAGCTTTGCACATCTAGAGACTGAAATTTTTGCCCATTCTTCTTTGCAAAATAGCTCAAGCTCAGTCAGATTGGATGGAGAGCGTCTGTGAACAGCAATTTTCAAGTCTTGCCAGAGATTCTCAATTGGATTTAGGTCTGGACTTTGACTGGGCCATTCTAACACATGAATATGCTTTGATCTAAACCATTCCATTGTAGCTCTGGCTGTATGTTTAGGGTCGTTGTCCTGCTGGAAGGTGAACCTCCGCCCCAGTCTCAAGTCCTTTGCAGACTCTAACAGGTTTTCTTCCAAGATTGCCCTGTATTTGGCTCCATCCATCTTCCCATCAACTCTGACCAGCTTCCCTGTCCCTGCTGAAGAAAAGCATCCCCACAGCATGATGCTGCCACCACCATGTTTCACAGTGGGGATGGTGTGTTCAGGATGATGTGCAGTGTTAGTTTTCCGCCACACATAGCGTTTGCATTTAGGCCAAAAACTTCAATTTTGGTCTCATCTGACCAGAGCACCTTCCTCCACATGTTTGCTGTGTCCCCCACATGGCTTGTGGCAAACTGAAAACGGGACTTCTTATGGCTTTTTTTCAACAATGGCTTTCTTCTTGCCACTCTTCCATAAAGGCCCGATTTGTGGAGTGCACGACTAATAGTTGTCCTGTGGACAGATTCTCCCACCTGAGCTGTGGATCTCTGCAGCTCCTCCAGAGTTACCTTGGCTGCTTCTCTGATCAATGCTCTTCTTGCCCGGCCTGTCAGTTTAGGTGGATGGCCATGTTTTGGTAGGTTTGCAGTTGTGCCATACTCTTTCCATTTTCGGATGATGGATTGAACAGTGCTCCGTGAGATGTTCAAAGCTTGGGATATTTTTTATAACCTAACCCTGCTTTAAACTTCTCCACAACTTTATCCCTGACCTGTCTAGTGTGTTCCTTGTGCTTCATGATGCTGTTTGTTCACTAATGTTCTCTAACAAACCTCTGAGGCCTTCACAGAACAGCTGTATTTATACTGAGATTAGATTACACACAAGTGGACTCTATTTACTAATTAGGTGATTTCTGAAGGCAATTGGTTGCACTGGATTTTATTTAGGGGTATCAGAGTAAAGGGGGCTGAATACTTTTGCACGTCACACTTTTCAGTTTTTTATTTGTAATAAAATTTGAAAACCGTGTATCATTTTCCTTCCACTTCACAATTATGCACCACTTTGTGTTGGTCTATCACATAAAATCCCAATAAAATATATTAACGTTTGTGGTTGTAACGTGACAAAAGTGGAAAAGTTCAAGGGGTATGAATACTTTTGCAAGCCACTGGTACCTGCCACAGTGGGCAGTGGGGGGCAAATCACTGGATGGATTTCAAAGAGAGTTAGATAGAGCTCTAGGGGCTGGTGGAATAAAGGGATATGGGGAGAAGGCAGGCACGGGTTATTGATTGGGGACAATCAGCCATGATCGTAATGAATGGTGGTGCTGGCTCGAAGGGCTGAATGGCCTCCTCCTGAACCTATTTTCTATGTAATATAAATAAGTTGACGCAATGTGCTAGAGTAACTCAGCTTGTCAGGCAGCATCTCTGAAGAACATGGATATGTGACGTTTTTTTCGGTCGAGACCCTTTAATTAGTCTGAAGAAGGCGCCCGACCCGAAATGTCACCTATCCATATTTTCCAGTGATAGAGGCCGATCCATTGAGTTACTCCAGCACTTTGTGCCATTTTGTTTTAAACTAACATCTACAGATTTTTGTTTCAACATGAATAAGTTGATTTGTGCTTGATCTGGGTTTTGAATTGGGACAATTTTGAACTGGGATTTTTATTGGGCTGGGATATTTTATTTCCAATCACATACGGGCTGAGAGTGTGAGAATATGGCATTAAGATAAAGGTCAGCCTTAATTATATTGAATAGAAGAGCTAGTTCAAAGAGATGTATGGGCTACTCTTGTTACTGTGCTTCTCTACAACCAGTGATTAATTGTAGCAAGACCATTTATTATATTCAGCTCCCATTGAAATATCATTCAAGGTCTGTATATTTGCAGATACTTTGTCACAGAGCAGCAGCTGTATACATCCCAATAAAAGTGTTTAATGATAAAGTCGCTTGAGCTTGGATGGAGTCCACGATAAATCAACAACTACATATCTGGACCGCTCCAACGCAGACGTTTCGATCGCCCTGACATGGGAGTTTCGATCGCCCTGACATGGGAGTTTCGATCGCCCCGACGCGGGAGCTTCGATCGCCCTGACATGGGAGTTTCGATCGCCCCGACATGGGAGTTTCGATCGCCCTGACATGGGAGTTTCGAACTCCCCGACGTGGGAGTTTCGATCGCCCCGACATGGGAGTTTCGATCGCCCCGACATGGGAGTTTCGATCGCCCCGACATGGGAGTTTCGATCGCCCTGACATGGGAGTTTCGATCGCCCCGACTCGGGAGTTTCGATCGCCCCGATGCAGGAGCTTCGACCTCTGGCTGCGGGACCTTCGATCACCCCGACGGATGGTTCAACTGCCCCAACCGCAGGAGAATGAGGAAGGAGTTTGGACTTTTTTGCCTTTCATCACAGTGAGGAATATGGGGAATCTGCTGTGATGGATTTTTATGTTAACTTTTATGTAATTGTGTGTCTAGTTGCTTTTTTGTTTCTTATGGCTGTATGGTAATTCGCGTATCACTCTACCTTAATTGGTACATGTGACAATAAAAGTCCTTTGAATCCTTTGAATCCTTTGAAATCTAGAAGCAAGGAACCGCAGATTTAAAAAAAGATATAAAGTACTGGAGTAACTCAGTAGGTCAGGCAGCATCTCTGAAGGGCATGGAGAGGTGATATTTCAGGTCAGGATTCTTCTGACAATATATATTGATGAACCTGCTTTTCATTCAATATAATTGTGGCTGACCATTTATCTTCATGGCATATTCTCACACTTCTTCAGCCTAAAGAAGGGTCCCAACTCAAATCGCGATCTATCCAAGTGTAGGAACGAATTGCAGATGTTGGTTTACCGAAGATAAAACGTGACCTTTCCATGTTCTCTGGAGATACTCCTTTACACTGTGTCTTTTCATTTAACTACATATTTGGTCTATTTTAATTGACCCAATATCTTAATAATTACACAAGCCTTCGTGTCACAAATTAATGTTCTATGCACTTGTTTTATGTACAACTTTTTCTGATAGTTTAAAAATATTGCACAATAGATTGCAGAGACAAATTCATAGAAACATGGAGAAACATAGAAACATAGAAAATAGGTGCAGGAGGAGGCCATTCGGCCCTTCGAGCCAGCACTGCCATTCATTGTGATCATGGCTGATCGTCCCCTATCAAAAACCCGTGCCTGCCTTCTCCCTATATCCCTTGACTCCACTAGCCCCTAGAGCTCTATCTAACTCTTTCTTAAATCCATCCAGTGACTTGGCCTCCGCTGCCCTCTGTGGCAGGGAATTCCATAAATTCACAACTCTCTGGGTGAAAACGTTTTTTCCCACCTCAGTCTTAAATGACCTCCCCTTTATTCTAAGACTGTGGCACCTAATTCTGGACTCACCCAACATTAGGAACAATTTTCCTGCATCTAGCTTGTCTAGTCCTTTTATAATTTTATATGTTTCTATAAGATACCCCCTCATCCTTCTAAACTCCAGTGAATACAAGCCTAGTCTTTTCAATCTTTCCTCATATGACAGTCCCGCCATCCCAGCGATCAATCTCGTGAACCCACGCTGCACTGCTTCAATCACAAGGATGCCCTCCCTCAAATTAGGAGACCAAAACTGTACACAATACTCCAGATGTGGTCTCACCAGAGCCCAAAACAACTGCAGAAGAATCTCTTTACTCCTATACTGAAATCTTCTTGTTATGAAACAAGAGGATTTCATTGTCAGGGGGGAATGATTTGGTGTGTAATGTAGGAAGTGATAATGCATAATAGGCGCCATTCCAGACTGCAAATAAATTCTATATTCCAATGCATTCCATGAGTACTCAGTCTAAAGCACATTTGCAAAAAGATATACAGAAGAAAAAGTGCATTTCCTCTCCTGATATCTATTTCCATTTGAACTCTTGCAAAAAGTGGACGTTCTTTTAAAAAATGTCAATTATGCAAAGCCTCTACACAATGTCTGAAATACTGCTTGTAAGATCCTGTAGAATCAAAATTATAATAGCAGTCCAGATACACCATTTACTGCAAAATTACTTGAACAACGTTCGCAATTTTGGCACGCAACCCTAACTGCAGTCACGAGAAATTACAGCCTTCAATTCCTGAACTGCTACTTTAAAGTATCCAAATTGATTAGCATTGTAGCAACTTACTCAATCATACTTTATCCCACAATAACAGAGGGCACTTTGGAGTGGGTTTGGAATATGAATTATTAAAATTCTCAAAACTGAATAAATTAAGCAAATAGTGATATATTAATTAACCAAATCTTAAATAGTTATTTAAAAAAAATAAAAGATACGTTGACCTTTTTATTTGGGACAATATTAAACGAGGATAGCTTTTGGGTTGGAATATTTGTGTTAAAAGCACAGAAGGGCTATTTGGGTGGTTACTAATACTTTCAAAAGCTAATTGGAAATATATACAGTATGTTCGAGAAGAGATTTGAAAATTGATTAATGTGCTCTTTAAAGTATCGTTATTCCAGTGCTAATGGTGGGTGGGTCAGAGGGTGTTGGGGAGTTGCTTGCATTGGATGTTGTGAGGGATGTAACATTTGGCTAATGAGTGGATTAAGTCTGAAATGTAGATTTTCATTTTATAATCATTTGAGATTAGGATTATTAATGCAGAATATCCCTTCAATAGGTTAAACATGTGAGATATAATTTAAAATTCCTCGAGAGGAGTGCTGGATCACATTAATCACATTAATGCTAAATGTGCTCAGTCCAAACACTTCTCGCCAGTAAATAATAAAATCATTGGATGGAATATCCATCCCGTAAGGCAGCACTATTTCCAATTTCAGTTGTCAGAGGCATCAATGTCAGAATTTCAGCTTGTAAACTACAAGGAACTAAACCATATGTGCATTTATTTCCCAGATGCGTATTTCTCCTCCTTAAATCTTACAGGTCTACAGATTCAGACATAGAAACATAGAAACATAGAAAATAGGTGCAGGAGTAGTCCATTCAGAACTTCGAGCCAGCACCGCCATTCAATATGATCATGGCTGATCATCTAAAATCAGTAACCCATTCCTGTTTTCTCCCCATATCCCTTAATAAATAATAATAATAAATTTTATTTATTGGGCGCCTTTCAGACATCTCAAGGACACCTTACATAGGTTAACAGGAATATAAACATATAATCAGAAAATAAATAATAAAGACATCACAGAAACACAAATTAAAAACAGAATTCAGTCCAAAAACAAAAAATCAAAAACACAATGTGAAGAGAGAGCAGCGGCAGCTAAAGCGCGCCAGCGTCCACTCTCCCTTCACGGCAGCCATCTTGGACAAAGACTAACAGGATTACCTTACAGACAAAAAAATCATCCCCCCACAATGGATACCACTGTGGGGGAAGGCACAATGTCCAGTCCCCATCCCAATTTCACCCCAAAGTCAGGCCTATTGAGGCCACCGCAATTTCCTCTACGGAGGCCCGATGTTCCTGGCCGTTCCTCACCGGGTGGTCTTGCCCCGGCGTCGGGAGTGTCCTCTCAGCGGCTGGGCCACCTGGAACGGCCGCTTTCTAGCTGGAGACCGCGGCTTCCGAAGCCGACAAGGCCGCGCCGGTTTGGAGCTCCCAGGCTCCCGATGTTGAAATCGGCGCCGCCCGCTCCGCTCCGCAGACCCGCAGCCCGGAGGTGTTGAACACGGAGCTCCAGCGCGCCGATCCAGCGCGGCGACCCAGGCAAGGCATCGCCCGCTCCGCTCCACGATAGCGCTCCAGCGCTGTGCCGCCACCGAGGCCGAGGTGCTGGGCGGTCCCCGCCAGGAAACGGCGCTCCAAGCCCGCTGGTAGGCCACGGGGACGGGTCGACGGGCAGCCCGGAGAAAGAGCTGCCTCACCGACCAGGTAGGGACCTAGAAGTAAAATTGCCCCCTAACCCCCATATTAAAAAGTCAATTTCTCCAAACATCACTAAACAGGACTCACTAAAAACTTTTTTAAAAAATGAATTAAATCGGACGGCTGCTGGCTAGCAGCCGTTCCTCAAGATGGCTCCTCCTCCTCTTGATTCCGTTAGCCAATTTGTTTATATAGCACTCTTGTCTCACTGGTGAATGTCCTAAATCCGAATACTTTATTAAGAGTAGCATTTTGAATTATGTTCAAATTAATGGAACCACGGATCTAAACTTGGTACACACCTCTTATGAAGAAACACTTTTATGCAGTAATGAATTCTACAAAGACAAATATTCCAAAAATTAGCCAGCGTACATGATATTCTCTGGGGTTACCTGAGCTTGTTTACTGCACATTGTTCCCTGAGACAATCTCCTGTCAAAACTCCAATGTGAGGTTGCAGGATCCTGCATGGAAATCTGAGTTATCTTCAAAACGATCACAATATTTTTTCTTGTCATAGTGATGGTGTGAAAAACTATCTGGGGTAATTTTTAGGATTCACATTTGCATGAGAAAGAAATGGACAAATGAAAATAATATGTCAGGCTACAGAACTGTGTGCTACAGAACATGGTAGTGAGCAACACAGGGGCCCCACTGGGAACAGTCCTCTCTCCCTTCCTGTTTACCATCTTTACCTTGGACTTCAGAAACAACTCTGCAATTGTGAGCTGCATCAGTGAGGGAAGCTGAATACAGTGTAGTCAATGACTTTGTTGAGTGGTGTGGGTTAAATCACCCGCAGCTCAACATTGACAAGACTAAGGAGTTGGTGGTGGACATAAGGAGGAGGGGAACACCCCTGTCTCCATCAATGGTGTGGATGTGCAGTTTACCAGGGAGTACAAATATCTTGGAGTGTACCTGGACAGCAAACTGGACTGGTCCAGGAACGCTGAGGCCCTGTACAAGAAGGGACAGAGCTACATGTACTTTTTGAGTACTCCATCAACGTCTGTAGCAAGATGCTGCAGATGTTCTATCAACCAGTGGTAGCCAGTGCCATCTTCTTCTCTGTCATGTGCTGTGGCAGCAGGGGGAAGGCTGCATACGCCAATAGGATTAACAAACTCATCATGAAGGCTGGCTCCGTCCTGGAGGCGGAGTTGGATACATGGGAGGTGGTCTTGGAGGGGAGGCTGCTCTTCAAACTGCAGAAGAGCATCCTCCCCTCCCATCCCCCCACCCTCCCCCCCCCCCCCCCCACTCCATCAACCCCCCCCCCCCCCCCCCCCACCAAACCCCCCCCCCCCCCCCCCCCCAATCTTTGCACATCCCCAATCCTTTCCACTCATCACTTTAATTTCATTTTTCATGTATTTTATGTTTTAAGACTGTTGGCAGATCAATTTTCTTCCTGGGATTGTTACATTATGAGCTCTCTCTCTCTCTCTCTCTCTCTCTCAAGAATGCTGGAGAAACTACCTAAATTATGTACCACCAGGATTACTGGAGAGTAAGTTAATATATTTGGAATAACATTTTTCATCATTTATTCATTCCAAGCGCTTTGGTATAGAATGATGCATAGGTAAGCAAGTCCTTAAACCTGGAGATGAATGCTCCCAGTAGCTCCAATGTAGCTTTTGAGATTTACTTTCGGCAAAGAGATATTTGTTGTCCTTACTCTTGTGTGTGTGTGTGTGTGTGTGTGTGTGTGTGTGTGTGTGTGTGTGTGTGTGTGTGTGTGTGTGTGTGTGTGTGTGTGTGTGTGTGTGTGTGTGTGTGTATGTGCATGTGTATGTGTGTGTGTGCATGTGTATGTCTGTGCATGTGTGTGTGTGTATGTGTGTGTGCATGTGTATGTGTGTGTATGTGTGTGTGCGTGTGTGTGTGTGTGTGTGTGTGTGTGTGTGTGTGTGTGTGTGTGTGTGTGTGTGTGTGTGTGCGTGTGCATGTGTGTGTGTGTGTGTGTTGTGTGTGGGCCGTTTGTATGTGTGTGGGTGCCTGTGTGTGTATGTGTGTCCGCATTGTGTGCATGTGTGCGCTCGTGTATGTATGTGTTGTGTGTGTGCCATTTGTATGTGTGTGTGCGTGCAGTGTATGTTGGTGTATGTGTGTGTGTTCCTTTTCTCCAGAGATGCTGTCTGACCCGCTAAGTTACTCCAGCTTTTTGTGTCTATCTTTGGTTTAAACCAGCATCTGCAGCTCCTTCCTTCACTTTACTTCACTTGTTAATGGTGAGTTCACAAGTGAGTCGCACTACAATACATCGCAAAGGCTCACTCATTCTTGACCTAATTGACATCAGGGCATCAGCTTTAAAGGAGCGGACTCCACTAAGACCATGGCATTGCTGGTAGTGTATGCACGGCTCTCACTTGAAATGATGCCCCTGACTCAGTGACATCTGCTTGTGGATGAAGTCAAAAGGGAACAAAGCTCCACACTGCACCAGAGTTTCCAGGAGATCATCCAAACTTCAAATAACAAGGAAGTGGTAGCAAAAAATCACTGCCAGAGTTTCCATCCCTTGCACCTAGGAACAATGCAGGAAGGAATTCCTTGACCTCATCCAATTTGTTGCAATTAGTTCTCTGACCTTTGGAATAGTGTCTCACAAAGGCAGCTTGAAACAAGCACACGCACCACACGAACACACACATGCACAAAAAGCACACAGACTCAAATATATGTGCAAACATGCATTTGTGTGCACACTTCAAAACACACAAACATAATGGCACGCCAAAATGCATACACAAACGTGCTCTCATATGCACACACACCACATGCAAAAGCACACAAACACACACCGCACACACATACACATTTACACACACACATTACAGACAGATTTGTTCCTCATTCACTATGGCAGCACTTCTGAATAATGTATTCAAAATAGCCTTGTGAATGAAAATTTGCACTTTGATATCAATCTACCCCTCTCTGTTGTAGTCTTCACTGTTCTCCCTCACTCCTTTATTCATTCAAACTCTCCTACCCTCTGCCCTAACTCTGATCATTTCCACTCCTCCCTCTCTCCGTTCCTCAGACTTGTTTTATTTCTTTTTGTTTCCAATTTTAATGAAAATTATTGACCTGAAAATCTTCATGGAGGCTGTTTTACCTGCTGAGTATTTCCAGCATTTTTTTCTTTTATTACTCATTTCTTTCATCTTTAGTTTTGTTTTAGCTTTGTCATTTTGTAAATTCCCTTTACAAGTATCTGCTGTGTAGGCATTTTGCTGCAAATAATTAGTAATTGTATGTAGATTATTCATTGTTTATCTCCCTATTCATATAAAACAATTCTTGAGCCTCTTCTAATCTGGTAAAACTAAATGTCAGTCCCATTGCAAAACATTGTATAATATATTGTAAAAAATGAAAGTTGGCAGAAATAACTCTCACACGTGCCTTGCTTTTTTTTATCAGGCATGCACACAAAATTGACAAAATTGTATGCTTAGTTTAGTAGAGGTTTACAAAAATAGCATCATCATCCTGCTTGCCTATCATGTTGTTGTGATTGAGAGGCTACAATGACCCTAAATGTCTGTTTCTTTCCCTGAGGGGAGTGGTCAATCTGTACTAACCCATGCCTTTCTCTTCTGTCTTTATCCTCCCATTAGAGATTCCAAAGCTCTTTTCTTTCTTTCATCTGGATAGTAGCATAGTTGAGCCAGGCCTAACATGTGCCATGTCATGGGTTTAATTTGTACATCTCCGCACTTTGCTATTTTAGCTCTTTGTTCATGAACATTCATTTTGCTATGTTGCCTGTTGAATTCAATAGACACAAGAGATCAGCCTGTGCTGGTCTTCCTTATAAACTATAAATGCAAACAGTTTTATAGTTGCACAAACTGGTTAGGAAAAAATTACCATTCTCTGCAACGTATGCGGTCTATAAATACTTTTAACATTTAAAAGCCAACTAAATTGAATTGCACTCTGTTTCTTCTGAGCTGTTGATGGCAACGTCAATAAACCAACCTAGACTTGTTTATTATTAGTTTAAAGTAAAGTGCTTGACAATGTGCAGTTAGTTGATCAGGAGCTCTACATATTACAGGAAGTGATTTCTCATTGTATCTTCAAAGTAGCGCTAGGGATTCTTTTACTGTCGAGCAAAGAAACAAGCAGAGACAAGGTCACTGGCTTGGTCTCACTCCAAATAATAGCAGGTCTTATAAGGCAGAGATCTTACTTACTTAACTCCAATACTAATATAACCAACTATTGAATTGATGACCCACTGAATTTTGAAGGCCTTCTGCAGTTTTAAATGTATATACTTTGATGATAAATTGTGACATTATAAATAAAGAATCCAAAAGATAACTAAAAAGGTTTTAAGCTATTTCAGTTGAACTTACACAATGTGGCGCATATTTTCACATCAAGGTAAGAGCTTTCTTTCAAATATAAAAAAAAACATTAGAAGGGAGAATGGAATGTAAGTCTCTTACCCTTTTATATCTATTTACATTGGCAATTAACTCCTTCCCTGACGTTGAATAAAACTTGGTGGTTCAGTTGCCTCCTGTACTTACCCCTCGTACAAAGTACAATACAGTACAAATATCACATTTGGGGCGGTTTCTTCTGTTGATAGTGAGATGATTATATTTATTTCCTCCTCAGAGGATGGGAATGAAAATGGCCCACACCAATAGTGCAAAATGGACCTTTGGCAATCAGCAGCCTGAGTAAAAGTAAACTCAGCGGGACAGGCAGCATCTCTGGAGAGAATGAATGGGTGACGTTTCAGGTCGAGACACTTCTTCAAAAAGTATATTGGACATGATCGGAAGCTGGTGGCTGATTCATTACTGGCCTGTTTTGCTCTCCTGCTGAAGACGAGTTTCATCCCCATTAGTAATGTATTTTTTCTGATCGTCGTTGACCCTCTGGACAATGCAACAGAAGTCATTCGAGCACGAGAAGGAATGCAACTTCACTTCCACTGAGTATCTGCATTGAATTCTCCAATTTTAGGTAACCCCTTCCTAACCCTTCCAAGACCCTTTTTCTCCCCCACAATCCCTCTCCCGTTTATCTCCCATCCTTCCCCTCCCCTTCACTGTGCCCAACTGGTCTCCCACCTATTTCTCCCTCCATGATGCTACTTTCCTCCCTCTAGGCTTCGCAATCCTGTCTCACTCCTGCTTTTATCTCTGGCTTCTATTCGAACCATCTGCCTATCAAAACTCGCCTGCATTCACCTACTATTCGCCACGCTTTGTCCTGCTTCCAGATTTCATCTCCCTCTCCTACAATTAGTCTGACGAAGGGCCTTGACCCAAACCTTCTCCTATCCATGTTCCCCAGAGACCTGTTCGGCTGAGTTACTCCAGCACTTTGTGTCCTTTTCTGCCTCTCCAATTTCTACTATTGGACAAAAAAGCCAGACAGGAAAACAATTCTACTCTTTGTGCTTGACATGATTTGCTCAATGTAAATAAAGTCTGAACATTTCAGAAACCACAATACCTCACCTTACTTCAACTATTCTCCTTAATATGGAGATTCATTCAATACTTGTTTAACACTAGAATTTATTATTTCCCTCTATTCACTTTGATCTGAAGAGGAATTATTCTTTTTAATCTAAAATTATTCTCCCAGAAGGCATGCAATGCTGATTAATTCCCCTCCCTGTTCTTAATCTTTAATAAAGCACAGTACAGTCAGACCTCATTAGCCAGCCTTACTATACATTGTCATTCATGCTTACATAAAAATCAAAATCAATCAGTAGAATATTATTCCCCCTATTCATTATTTCTCATTATATCTTTGCCCAGTGCTTTTTATCCAGCCTTATCAAAAGAACAAATGTGTTTAAAGGTTGCATTCAAATTGAACTGCAAAGAAATCTGCTAGCCAAGAGGTACACACATGTAATATCTAAGCACATTTAGAAGTATGGGGAACAATTCCAAAGTCACGTACAATACTGCAGGGCCCAGGCAAAGTCAATCCAAACCTGGCTCTTTAGTGGCACATGACTACCTCTCTTTGATGTTTGCACTTTTTCACTAAGCAGTAAATCTGTTCATGAGGTTAAACGTCAGGTCATAGCCAGGTATGTAACTGACAAAGGCAACTTTTCCAAATGTTGCTTCAATAGCCACGACCACCTTTATACTTACCTCAAAATATATGTTGACAGTTTAAACAGAATCTATTGCGGGAAAATATTGTTTCCAGTGTGCTGTTAGCAAGAGTGGCCAAATTGTGGAGCTTGCTATTGCACGGAATACTTTCATCAGTAGTAGCATTCGTGCATTTAAGGATACGCTCAATAAACGTATGTAGAAGAAACAAATAGAAAGATGTGGGTGATATCTTTGTAGAGTTGGATGAGGTTCATGTTGTGAATAATTCTAAATAGGCTGGGTTGAAAAAGTGACTATAGTTGTTGACGGGTCTGTGCTCCTCACATAAGTCCTGTGCTAACAGGCAAATGGAGCTCTGAGGCCTTCTGCATGTCCAATCGGACTCACATTTTATCATATAGTTAATGTGGAGGATAACTGGACACCAAATGTGTGCAAGGCTGCATAAATTGAAAAGCACCCCCACACTAGGACGGAAGTGCATGGCAATCCAGACATTCAACATTTGTTCCCAACAGGGTGTTAATCCCTGCCTACACGAACAACTAAAATGTTATTTGTGATTGACAAATTTTCAACAGAGGACCATTTGGCAATTTGAACTGCTCCACCATTCAATATCATCATCACCGATCATCGACCTCAATATGTCTTCTCCTTCGTCCTCTCCTTCTCCTTCTTCTTCTCCCGTCTCCCTTCTCTTTACTTCCTACTTTTTCCTCTTTCTTCTTTCCTTTATTCTTTCTCGTGTTTATGAGGTGGTGCAACTACTTTTGCTGTTTATGCTGGTCTTCCTTGTTCTCCTCGTTCCTGGTCTCCAGATTGTCATCATAATTGCCCTATCTCCACTTTGAGCAACCATGGGCCAGAGATTCCAGGAATTGGTGGGGTTAAAGAAACCTGCAGATCATCCGTGAATCTTTTTCCCTGTGAACTTATTGGGAACAGAGAGGCTTTGATATGTTTTATTATTATCGCTGAGGCACGAGCTGAGATTCCTGATGTATCCCTATAGTTGCACCTTGCCACCCCTGAAATTATCCATTTATTCCTGATTCCTGCCTGTTATCCATTTTTAAATCCATGCCAATCACAAACCCTAATACTGTGCAGTTTAATTTTGCATCTTAATTTTTTTGAAGGTCTTCATCAAATTATTTTTGGAAAATCTAAGTACATCTGTTGTTTCTCCTTTATCTATTGTACTTGTTATAATATTCTAGTAGGTTTGTCAAACAAGCTTTCATTTTCAGAAATTCATGTTGACTTTGTCTTATCCAGCATCTGTAGCTCTTTATATCTCCATTGTAGTTCCTTATTTCATCCCATTTCTTCCACTCTGCCTTGGTGAGGAGCTGGGTGCTGCTAGCACTGTACAAATCCAGGGCCAGTAGGGACCAGTCACCAATTACTCACTACAGTTCACTGATTTTCTGGTTATTAACCTTCCTACAGGGCCTTTCAAGGCGATAAATGATCTAAATCTGTGTTTTAACTATGTTAATCAAGGGATAAATAATGGTTCGAATACTAGTGGTGCACTGTTATGTCCTGTTGGAACAGTGCCAAGACTTTTGCTTGAACCACCTGAGCAGGGAATTAGAGCCTTGGTTTAAATTCAGCCAAAGAAAAGCATTTCTCAGAACTGTACAGAACTGCTTATTGGGTTGAGGTTTCTTGTCCGACCCTTCCATCAGGTTCTCTCACTGATCATGAAAACCTATTGTTATCCATGTTCTCCAGAAACGCGGCCTAACCTGCTGAGTTACTCCATCACTTTGTGTCCATTGGAATTGAACACATGTGGGAATACTTTTCCCCTCAGAAAGTTGTCAAAATAATGCTCCCCTTCTGAAACTTGTGCATAAAATTTTGGCCGAAAATCTATAGTGGATGAGTCATTCTGGATGGGACAGTGGTGCAGCTGGTAGTGCTGCTTGTTCACCATTTCAGTGAACTAGGCTCAACCCTGACCTCCAGTGCTATATGTGTGGAGTTTGCACATTCTCTCTGAGGCTGTGAGTTTCCATCAGTTGCTTTGCTTTCCCTCACACCACAAAGACGTGCATGTTAGAGTGAAAATTGATCACTATAATTTGTCCTGAGTTCAATTTTAGTTTAGTTTAGAGATACAGCATGGAAACAGGCCTTTCGGCTGACCGAATCCACACCGACCAGCGACATTAACACTATCCTACACACACTAGGGACAATTTACACTTATACCAAGCCAATTAACCTACAAACCTGTGAGTGTGGGAGGAACCAGAGCTCCCAGAGAAACCCATGCAGATCACAGAGAGAATATACAAACTCCGTGCTGACAGCATCTGTGGCTGGGATCGAACCCGGGTCTCTGGCACTGCAAGCGCTGTAAGGCAGCAAGTCTATCACTGCGCCACCGTGCCACCAATATGGGAGTTTGTGGGTGAGTAGTAGATTGTAGCAGGAGAATGAAATGAGATTATAAAGGATCCTTGTATTTGTGTGTTTGGTGATTGACACAGACATGTTGGGCTGAAAGGCCAGTTTTCCTGGTTTGCACCCGACAGGTAGATATAAAGATTATCACAGCGCTGTTTTGAAGAATATGGTACCCAATATTATGATGAAACATTTTTACACTACAATTTCTGAGTACTTTTCAGTGTACTAAAAGACATCTACTATCCAGTGATACTCCAGCGACTCTACCTGGCTGAAGAGCCCTTTGACATGTCCTGAGTTTGTAAACAAAATATGTAAATACAGGCGTTCCTTTTCTAAGAGCTGTTCCAAGATTCTCTGTATGGAATCACTACTGCTACTTCCATAATTATTGTGACCACTAATTGTCGGGGCCGCCTCTAATTTGTTCTGAACCTTTTCATACCCTTAGTTTCCCTCTCTCTGACTCTCAGTCTGAAGAAGGGTTTCGATCTGAAATATCACCCATTCCTTTTCTCCAGAGATGCTGCCTGACCCACTGAGTTACTCCAGCAATTTGAGTCTATCTTCAATGACCACTAATATCTCCATTTTACAAGTACACAAAAGGCAGCAATGAATTAGTTTTGGATCAACTCTTTTATATTAAAGTTACTTAGAGGTGCTTGACAAGAGAGTGTCTCTCTTCAAGAGAGAGTTAGATTTAGCCCTTAGGGCTAAAGGAATCAAGGGGTATGGGAAAAAGCAGGAACGGGTTTCTGATTTTAGATGATCAGACATGATCATATTGAATGGCGGTGCTGGCTCGAAGGGCCGAATGGCCTACCCTGCGCCTATTTTCCTATGTTTCTATATTTCTATGTTTCTATTGACTAGAATTTCAGCGTTTCACTTTGAACCATATGAACTTTATTCATATTTTATTCTGGAACAAATCCCACACAAAATGGAATAAATTTTCTTTATCTGCTTTATTCGTTTTAAAATCTAGAATATTGTGTTATACTGAATGCATTGTTTTCTTGTAATCAAGTTCATCACCGGAAATTTATTTCAGATCACAATAAACCAAACACTTACATAGAAACAGAAATATAGAAAATAGGTGCAGGAGTAGGCCATTCGGCCCTCCGAGCCAGCACCGCCATTCAATATGATCATCCAAAATCAGTACCCTGTTCCTGCTTTCTCCCCATACCCCTTGATTCTGTTAGTCCTAAGAGCTAAATCTAACTCCCTATTGAACACTTGCATCCTTTATGATATTAGTTTTTATTCCACTGTTGTATTATATAGTTACAAATTAGCAGTATCAAAGGTGACAAAGTAAGAATTGATTTAACTGCTCTCCAACCTGGGGAAAGAGATTGGAGCTCAGATCCATCAACTCGGAGATGGCTTTACTAAGTTGCCACAAATCAGCTGTCAATTTCCAGCAAATACAACTTGCAGCTGTAGAGTAAAGAGGTTTTGATAAATTATTCTCTGCCAGTGTGAGACCAAAGCAAGTTTTCAAATTGCCAGTCTTTTGTATAAAAACTATATTTCATTCAAACCATCATTCATCCTTGTCAGAATTCCCAATGTACATCAAAACATTGTGTTAAAATCAGTGATCCATATTAAACACCCACTGACCTGGTTCCAAACTGAAGGCTTCCTCTAAGGATCAGTCGTATAAACACTGTTCTGCTCGGAGGTGATAGAATGAGGCATTCTTTGGGTCAGTAATGGGAAGATGTTCATACTGTCACGACAAATATCACCAAAGGAGTGAAATGCATTGATTGATTGTGGTACTTCAACAAAAGTTTAGAACATAAGACATCTGTGCTCTTAGAGGATGCATTCCTAATTTGGAGTTTCTTCAAGCAAAGGAAACACTTTTTTATCGCAGTAAACAACAGTGCAAATGCGTCTTTGATCTCAGCTGAATAATTAGAGGGTGGTTTTATATTAACTGAGAAGGTTAAACAAAGCATTCCTTTATTGTAGATGGCAATTAAAGAATCTCGACTTTTGATTCTTGATCTCAAAACATGGACATGCCCCACGACAGCAAATTCTTGCACTCCCTCAATGTGCCGGTCACTGCATGTGCTAACTGAAGATTTTGCTGACTACCACCAGAGAGCTAGGGTGGGGGTATGGTGGATGCTCACCCACCAACACTAGCACTTTTAAGCAGCTCAATGCCTGGATGGCTTTGTCTCAGAGGGTCGAGTCTTACTGTGGGAGGTGGCAGTCCCGGCAACATGGCTGAAAGTCAGCAAAGAGTGGATGAAATGAAGAATGCTGCCCCCCACCCCCTCTCTCCCCATATCCCCATCTGTCCCCTCCACCTCCCTTGAGGGAGGATTGTTGATTCACACTGCGCTGAATCACAGACACATTTCTGCATTGATAATGCCAGCAATCTGCTGGCTTGCAACCTAAAAGCTCGTGATAGTTTGTACCCGGAGAGATGATAACGGTAGTTTAAACTCCCACTGCTGTGCTCAATCCAAACTTGATGGGCTAAATGGCCTCTCTCTGAACTATGACTTTCTAGAATAGGGGCACAGATTCTGAATTTTCATGCCTGTCCATATATGCACATTGTACCCAAATATTCTTGGAACCAGAAGAATTTAGGGCAGCACTGTGGCGCATTGGTAAAATTGCTGCTTTACAGCCCCAGAGATTTGGGTTCGATCCTGACAACAGGTGCTGACTGTACAGAATTTGTACGTTCTCTCTGTGACCGCATGAGTTTTCTCCTGGTGCTCTGGTTTCTTCCCACACTCCAAAGGCATATAGGTTTGTAAGTTAATTGGCTTGAGTAAAATTGTAAATTGTCCCTAATGCCGATGGGCGGCGCGACTCTCGTCAGCAGCGGCCTCTGCAGTCCGTCTGCGTTTTTAATTATTTTATGTCTATGTTTTTATGTAGTTTTTGTTATTTTTGTTGGGGTATGTGTGTGGGGGGTTGGGGGTAACTTTTAAATCTCTCCCTGCACGGGAGACCCGACCTTTTCTTTGTCGGGTCTCCGTTGTCGTTGGGGCTGCAACGAGGAGCGGCCTCCAACAGGAAGACCGGGGGCTCTGGTGCCGACTACTCACCTCACCGTCGCGGAGCTGGCCGAGTCCAGAGCGGGTGGAGCTGTGGTGGACGCTGCTGCGGCCCGACCTCTGGAGATTCGGTGGCTGCAACTGCGGGTTTGGCGGACGGCGACACCGGGAGCCCGCGGGTCCCTGGAGGGAGTCCGCTTTTCAGGGCTCCCGCAACGGCGACTTCTCCCGCCCGAGTTGCGGGGTTGAAGAGCTCCTGGAGCGGGGCCTACATCACCGCCCCGCGCGGCTTGGAATGGCCGCGGGAGTTTGCGAGCGCACGCCGGGGGCTCTAACACCAAGACCCAGTGTGCGGCCTTGCATCACCCGGCGTGGCTTTAATGGCCACGGGACAATTCGCCATCGCCCGCCGGGGGCTTTGACTTTGACTCTGACATCGGGGGGGGAGAGTGCAGTGGAGAGATAAGTTTTTTTGGCCTTCCATCACAGCGATGTGATGGATGTTTATGTAAATTATGTTGTGTCTTGGGTCTATTTGTTTGTAATGTATGGCTGCAGAAACGGCATTTCGTTTGGACCTCAAGGGGTCCAAATGACAATAAATTGAATTGTATTGAATTGTATTGTATTGTATATTGTAATGCGTAGGACAGTATCAGTATGTACGGATGATCGCTGGTCGGCGTGGATTCGGTGAGCTAAAGGGCCTATTTCCACACTGTATCTTTTTTTTTTTTTTTTTTTTTAATTTTTTATTTTATTTATTTATTAGAAGTAGACATATTATAAAATGTAGTTACATATTATAGTAAAAAAACTTTTCATATACATCAGTCATACATTATTAAAATTTTCCATTATCAATTACTTCTGCTTCTAGTGTTTTTATTTTTTTTTTTTTTTTTTTTTTTTTTTTTTTTTTTTTTTTTTTTTTTTGAAAATATTTTTTATTGGAGATAGGTACATAACCAAAATACATCATTACATGTCAATTATTATTACATTGTCTCCAATACTTTTTACCTTTTTTTTTTTTAAACTAGATAGAACTAAAGAGATAGATGAAGTAAAGAAAGAAAAGAAAGAGAAGAAAAACAAAAAACAAAAACAACAAACAAAAAAAAAAAAGGTAGTTAAAGAAGAATGGAAAAATTTGTTAAAATAAAAAAGACTTCATTCGAGATATATTCGTACATTTCAGAGTATAATATTTCATCCATTCTTTAGCCCGCGTGCTAGTCAGGTTCCTGTGCTGAACCATTCTGACCCTTTAAGTAATCAATAAAAGGAGACCATGTTCCAACGAATGATTCCTGTTTATCCAACAGGGAAAATCTGATTCTTTCCACGTTTAAGGTCTCCGTCATTTCTATAATCCACATTTTGATTGTGGGGGCCGTAGGGCCTTTCCAAAATTTTAGAATTAATTTTTTTCCTGTTATTAAACTATAATCAATAAAGTTTCTTTGTGTTGTTCTAAGTGTTTGATTTAATTCTAATATTCCGAGTATTATTAATTTTGGATCTGGGTCCAATTGTATGCTGGTTACTTTAGATATTATACTAAAAATATTTACCCAGAATTTTTTTATTTTTATACAGTTTGCAAACATATGAGATAATGTAGCTTCTAAATGTTGACATTTATCACATATAGGTGAGATATGTTGAAAAATTTTATGTAGTTTTGTTTTTGAATAATGTAACCTATGTATTACTTTAAATTGTATTAGAGAATGTCTGGCGTTTAGTGAACACTGATGTATGTGTTGCAAACTTTCTTCCCAAGTATCTTTCGTTATTACTTGATTTAATTCTTTTTCCCATGTTTGTCTGTGTAAGTCCGTCGAGGGAATGTCACTGTCTAATAAAATATTGTATATATAAGATATTAATTTTTCTGTATTAGGATGTTTGTTCCAACATTCATCAAGAATTTCTGAATTTCTAATTCGAAAATTTTGGGAGTTCGATTTTACATAATCTCTAAGTTGAAGATATCTGAAATAATCATTTCCTCGAAGTCCATAAGTCTGTTGCAATTCCTGAAATGTCAGAAAAGTACCTTCCTTGTAAAGTTGTCCCATATTTTTAATTCCATAATTCTTCCATTGTGTAAAACCCCCGTCCAACCATGAAGGCTTAAACAAAGGATTATTCACAATTGGAAGAAAAAGTGATAAATTATCTAATTTTAATGTCTTTTTTAATTGTTTCCAGATTCGTATAGCACTAAATATTATAGGGTTTTCCCTATAAATTTTTTTGTTTAATTTAGACGTAGCAAATAATATCGAACCGATATCAAAAGGTAAACAATCTTCCTTTTCCATTTTTAACCAGTCTGGTTGATGATCTATTTCTTCCAACCAGAAATTCATATTTTTAATGTTAACTGCCCAGAAATAAAACAAAAAATTGGGTAAAACCAAGCCTCCATTTATTTTTGATTTACACAAGTGTCTTTTGTTTATCCTATGATTCTTATAATCCCAGATAAAATCATTAACAATAGAGTCCAATTTTTTAAAAAAGTTTTTTGCCAGATATATCGGAATTGTCTGAAAAAGATATAGTATTTGCGGTAAAAAAATCATTTTTATGGCATTGATTTTGCCTACCATTGAGATAGGAAGTGTTTTCCAGTATTGAATATTCTTATGTAGTTTGTTCAGTAATGGGGGGAAATTTGCTTTAAATAATGATGTATATATCTTAGTTACATAAATACCTAGATATTTAAATTTTTCATTTACTATTTTAAATGGAAATTGTTGTATTGTCTGTTTGTTATGTTCCCTTATTGGCATAATTTCACTTTTATTCCAATTTATTCTGTATCCTGAAAGTGAACCAAATTGGGTTATTAGCTTTAATAAGTTTGGAATACTAATTTCTGGTTTTGTAATGTAAATTAATACATCATCTGCGTATAGAGAAATTTTATTCACTGTGTCCTTTGTGTTATACCCATGTATTTCCGGATGCCCCCTAACTCTTTCTGCCAGTGGCTCAATAGCAAGCGCAAATAATAATGGAGATAATGGGCATCCTTGTCTACAACCTCTAGATAGGCTAAATTTAGGTGACAACCTTTGGTTTGTAAGTATTCTAGCCGTGGGATTTGTATATAACAGTTTTATCCATGTACAGAATTTCTCCCCTAGCTGCATATTTTCCATCACCGAAAATAAATAAGGCCATTCGACCTGATCAAATGCTTTTTCAGCGTCAAGTGAAATTATTGCTAGATCTTCATTAATAATTCTCTTAGAATATATAATATTAAATAATCTTCTTAGATTATAATATGAGTACCGTTTCTGAATAAAGCCTGTTTGGTCAGGGTGTATTAATTTATTCATCACTGTACCTAATCTATGCGCTAGTATTTTAGTTAAAATTTTCTGATCTGTATTTAAAAGTGCAATTGCTCTGTATGATCCCGGGTCTTCCAGATCTTTATCAGCTTTAGGAATAAGTGTTATTATTGATTCATTTAAAGTGTCTGGAAGTTTCTGTTGAGTATAGATATACTCATACAGTCTTTGTAAACGTGGGCTAAGCAAATCATAAAATTTTTTATAAAATTCGGAACCTAAACCATCTGGTCCTACTGCTTTACCATTTTTTAAAGAGCCAATAGACTCCTCAATATCCTTTATCGTAATCTCCCTTTCTAATAATTCTCTATCGTTTGAATCTAAACCTTTTAAATTACATTTTATTAAAAAATCTGCTATTCCTTCTGATTGTGCTACGGTTTTAGTTGAATAAAGGTTATGATAGTATTGGAGAAATCTATCATTTATATCCTTGGGCATTTTTAATAATTCTCCTGTCTCTGTTCTAATTTTATGAATTGTTTTTTCCCCTTCCATTTTTCGTAACTGACGTGCTAATAATTTTTGTGGTTTGTCTCCAAATTCAAAATGTAGTTGTTTGGTTTTTTGATAAAGTTTTATTACTTGTTCTGAATACATTTTATTTAATTTATATTTCAATACAGCAATTTTATTATGTTTTAAAGTAGATGGCATTCTCGCATTTTCTATATCTAGTTGCTTGATTTCAATTTCCAATGTTTGTTGCTTAATCCTGTTCTCTTTATTATAAAATGCTTGAGCAGAAATTAATGTACCTCGAACATACGCTTTAAACGTTTCCCACATAAGAGAAGTAGGTGTGTCAGGGTTGTCATTTACCTCAAAAAATATTTGAATCTGTTTAATAATATATTCCTGGCATGATCTTTCGTTCAAAATTTGTGGGTTAAATCTCCAATATGATTGTTTCTCGGACATTCCATTTAATTTAATCATGAATGTTACAGGTGCGTGATCTGAGATTATAATGTTATGGTATTTTGAATTATAAATAAATGGGATAAACGTAGAGTCAACTAAAAAATAATCTATTCTTGAGTATGTTTTGTGTACTGGTGAGTAAAATGAATATTCCCGTCCCGTTGGGTTTTCTATTCTCCAGATATCCTTAATATTAGTGGTATTAATAAATGAATTTAGAAATACACTTGATTGAGATTTTACTTTTTTTTGCCTTGATGATCTGTCTAAGTATGGATCTAGTGTACAATTGAAGTCTCCTCCAATTATTAATTTATATTGTGTAAATTCAGGAATTTTATTAAATGTTTTATTAAAAAACTTGGGGTTATCAAAATTAGGCCCATAAACATTAAGAAGAATCACTTTTTCTCCATTTAACTCTCCAACTAATATAATATATCTACCATCAATATCCACTATTGTTGAAGAGTTCTTAAAAGGTATTCCTTTACGAATTAGTATTGCAACTCCTCTGGACTTATGGGAAAAGGAGGAATGATATGATTCAGCGATCCACTTAGCTTTAAGTCTATGTTGGGATTCCTTTTTAAGGTGTGTTTCTTGTAGAAATATTATATCTGTTTTGATTAAATTTAGATGCGCCAAAACTTTACCTCTCTTAATTGGTTCATTAATTCCCTTGACATTCCAACTACAAAATGTTATTCCCTGACCCCCTCTTATCATATTAACATCTTGCATATTGTTTCTAAGGTGGTCTATAACCGAGCAGAAGGTACAACACATAGAACCTGACCCTGCTCCCGAACCTCAAATAGATGAATTTGAAATCATATACATCGCTCTTCCGAACACATCTCCTTGTATTAGTCTTATTTTTCCATTCTAACATTAAATTATAAAAATATTTAAAGTGAAAAAAGTGATAGAGTTGGTTAGTATAGGGTGAAAGAGAAAGAACTACATCTACAATTAGTGTAGTTAGTGATAGCCACACTAACGTGGCTAGAATTCTAAAGACTTCCGTAGCCTTTGTAAAAAAAAAATTTCCAGCTCCGTGCCCGAAGAAAAAAAAGATTATTTCTAACATTCAAATAACTTCTTTGGGAGTTACAACCTTATTTACATATCCATACGTACACACACACAATATGCACACATATATATATATATATACATATACATATATATACATATATACCCATATGCATACATACACAAACACGTGACCCTGCAGAAAAGTTCAAAAATAGCAAAAATTCCCAACGTTATTATTCTCACTTATCATATTAATTTTTTCGCTAAATCTATAATTTTAATTTTAAATCGAAAAATAAAGAGAAAAACCGTTAAACTTTTTTAATGACGTAATCTAATTTACCTCTTGCATATCTTCCTATATAATATAAGTATGTAATTCATTTCTACGTTAATCAAAGACTATTAATTATTAATAATTATTAATCATTGTTATCAATCATATACAGTATTAAATTTTTATGAGAAATGTTAATGTTAATAATTTTAGTGGTAATATAGATATTTAATAAGTATTAGTTGTTACATATATAGTTAGGCATGAATATACAGATAATAATATTGATTAATAAACAAAAATACAAAGATCACGGTTTTATCCAATGTCCTCCGTCCATTTCGGTTTCCGAATGTCCTTAAAGCTCTTAAAAGAACTTTAAAGGTCCTTTTAGATCTGGCTTGACTCCTAAGGGGTAATGTAAATTCTTCCGTCTATGGTCGTGTTATTGACTTTTTTGGCATATTCCAGTGCTTTTTCATGGTCTGTAAAAAAGTGCTCCTTGGACTTGTAGAAGACTCTTAGTCTTGCGGGGTAAAACAAACTGTATTTCAGATCAGGTACCTCCTTCAGTATTCTCTTTGTCTCAGTGAACAGCGCTCTTTTCTTGAAGACTTCTGCCGGATAATCTCGATAAATACTGAATCTCGCACCTTCAAAAAGGAGCTGTCCACCTCGAACAATTTTCTTCATTAAATCATCAAATTCATGATCCAATTGTACCTTTACGATAATTTGTCTTGGACGGCCATCATCTTGTATACGACGTCCCTGCGCTCTATGAGCTCGACCGAGTGAAGGTTTGTGATCCAATTTTAAGGCTTTTTGTAGTAGGTCTGCCACAAAATCCCGCGTACCCATTTCCTTCTCACTTCCTTCTTTCACCCCTACAATTCTTAGATTCTTACGTCTTTGACGCCCCTCCAAATCAATACACTTATCATTTAATTTGATCACCATATCGGAGAGGCGTTGATTTTCAATAAGGAGTCGACTTACTGTTTCCACACTTGTCGTCACCGAATTCTCAAGTTCGGTTATCACTGTTCTATGCTGATCAAGTATGTGATAAATGGGGTCCACCTTCGTTTCCACCGAAACAAGCCTGGTTTCCAGCACTTCCATCTGATCCTTGATCTCTTCCTCCCTCGTCTTCTTCCAGATTTCCAGCATTTGTTTAACGGTAGAAAGCATTTCTGCTTTAAAATCTACCTTAAAAGAGTCAAGTTCCTCTTTAAACTTCTCTCCAAACTTCTCTCCAAAAGTTTTCATTTCTGCAGAGAGAAAAATTTTAAGCTCCTCCATTTCAGACTTTTTCGGTTTCGCTTTCTTCGAAGGGTCTTCCTGGGCCGTTGTTGTAACTGAGGTCGAGGCCTCTGTAAGGCCTTCCTCTTCCTTCTGCGGTCTCCCTTTACCGGCTTTTTTTGTCCCACGGGGGGGGGTATGTTGTACCGACGACATATCTTAAAGTCGCGCGCCTGATGACGTCACGCAGGCAGCCGTTCAGATCGCGATCGCTGCAGGTAAGACCCGATTTTCTCCCGTTTTAAATTTCTTCGGCACGGAGCTAGTTGGCGCTGGACTCAAGCCTCCATAGCGCCACCGGAAGTCCACACTGTATCTGAAGTCTAACCTCTACATTTCTTTGGGGAGCAGAAAAATAGTGTTGAATCCAATAAAAGTTCCAAGGGCAAGATCACTGGTTATAATTGAATGGGATAATATACAGTTTATTTCAGGAAGTTTATTAAAATGATAAAGGTATTCAAAAGGCTACTCGACAAGGCATTAGTTGCATAAACCTGGTTTATATTCCTTTCAGTTTAACAGGTTGAGATTTGGTGTAATTGTGTCATTTATAAATAAATGAACAGATTTGATAATTGCTCCATTGTAGGAATGCAGTAGAAAGCTTTTTGAAAAATAAGCCCAAAACATTGCCAAATCTTTCTTCATAATAAATTCCTTTGTTTTAAGAGATGGATGATTGGGGTTTTTAAATGATGTTGTATAAAATAGAAACATATAAAAGTCACAGTTGAAAAGATAAAAATGTAATTTGTCTGCCCAATTATAATCCTGTTATCAAAGGATAGGTAACACGGCTCACAATAAAAGTGACCGACACAGTCCATCAACAAACCATAAAAAATAAACTGAATCAGATGAATTAGTCAGGATCTTAGGAGAGCAGGCAACCCAGGTGAAATGTCATAGTAGGCAGGATGTCATTATCTTCAATCTATAAATTTAACACCCTGCTAAACTTTTACAGATTTTGGAATAATAAAATTATATCTAAGCCATAGATAGACACAAGAAGCTGAAGTGACTCAGTGGGTCAGGCAGCATCTCTGGAGAAATGGAATAGGTGACATTTCGCGTCGAGACTCTTCTTCAGTCTGATGCCTTATTTGCAAAAGCAATCTCAACCAGAGCAGAATTATCTAGGTCAAACAAAGATCAAGAAAGATTTATTCACATCATGCTTCATGAAGTGTAGGCAGAGCGAAATATTCAAAGAGGAGAGGAGGGGTCTGGACTTATCTGGCATGACCAGCTATTACCACCGCTCTCTAATTGTACTTGAGAAGGTGGTAGTGAGCAGACGTTTTGAACCACTGCAGATCTTCCACAGGGTCTGCTTCATTGGGAGGTCTAGGATTTGGATCTAATAGTGATGAAGAACTGGTGATGTATGACGTAGCAGGGAAGCTGGAGGAACAGCAACTCAAATTCTCCAATTTTAGTTTACAACACCCCTCCCTTTTTCCCCCCTCTTTTTCCTGTCCACCCCCTCCCCCTTCTCCCATCAATTTCACATCAATTTCACACACTATCCTAACCTTCTTTCCCTCCTCACATATCCTTATGCCCATATCCTTCTGGCTTTACATTTCACTCCTCGTTTGTACCTCTTCTCCTCTCCTTATCTGACACCCTTTTGGCTCCTCATCTTCTTTTGGTCTTTAAAATTATAACAGGGATCCTGGATAAAGTGAACTTATCTTATCTTAAAGTATTCTTATCCCAGAGTGGAGGATTTTAAAACTGGAAAATATTGGCTTTAAGTGAGAGGGTGAGATTTAGGAAGGGGTTCAAGGATAATCATTTCACTGAGAGCGTAGAACATATCTGGAATGGGCTGCTAGCAGAATAGATAGGGTCTGATAAATTTACGACGTTAGAACGACATTTGGACAGATGCACACACATAGGAAGAATCTAGAGGCTTATATGCCAAATCCAGGAAAAAGGAACTGGCGCAGAATGCTGCCTTGGTCAGCAAAGACTGGTGCACTGACTCGCCCGTTGCCATGCTGTATAAGTCTATGACTGCATTACTCCACAGATTGTATCAGGTCTCATTGGAGAGGGTCAAAAACTTCAAATTCCTGGGCGTGCATATTTTCCGAAGATCTTTCCTGGACCCAGCACACTGATGCAATTATAAAGAAGGCACATCAGTGACTCTACTTCCTGAGAAGATTACGTATATTCGGCATGTCGAAGAGGATTCTCCTAAACCTCTACAGGTGCACGGTAGAGAGCATTCTGACTGGTTGCATCATGGCCTGGTTCGGCAACTTGAATGTCCAGGAGTGAAAAAGACTACAAAAAGTTGTGATCACTGCCCAATCCATCACCGGCTTTGACCTCCCCACCGTCGAAGGGATCTATCGTAGTTGCTGCCTCAAAAAGGCTGCCATCATCAAAGACCCACACCATCCTGGCCACACACCATTGCCATCGGGAAAAAAGTACAGGAACCTGAAAACTGTAACGCACAGGTTCAGGAACAGCTTCTTCCCTACAGCCATCAGACTATTAAACACAACAACAAATAGCCTCTGAGCTCTGAACTGCAAAAGACTATTATTACTGCACTATATTTGTTATTTATTGAACTTTTTTTTCTTTTCCCCCGTCATGTACTATGTTTACATATTCACATATTGTGTTGTGCTGCAGCAAGTAAGAATTTCATTGTCCCATCCGGGACATATGACAATAAAACACTCTTGACTCTCTGTCTTGAAAGCTACTATCTGAACGATCTTGAACAGAGGTGCACCCTACAACGTCACCAGTGCAAGACTTGCAGGATGATATCAAGGACCTCGGCTCCAACTGCAGTAGACAAACGATAATATTTCAGGTGGAATGAAGTTCAAATGGAATAAATAGTGTGACCGCAATCACTTTGGCAGTGGATAGCCTTGCTGCCTAGAGGGCGCGCCACTGTGTAATCAAATGAACAACAGCCAAATTGTAACTGTAAAGAATTGCCTGCATCTGGCAGATTGTTTCCCTGCGCGGCGTCAGAGGCATGAGATGCAATCGCTGATGTTTCCCCATAGCCTCGCTTGTCACAGCGTGAACACTGGTGCAAAGGTGGTGGTCGCGGCTTGTTATTTCAGTGAAAATAAAGATATAACGATTTAACGTTATTCAACCTCTGTTGAACCTCTTGGGAAACTAGACCCAGGAAGTTCTCCTGGTGGCCTGGCAGACATTAATCGTTCAACCAACTTCACTGAAACAAATGATCTGGTCATTTATTTCATGATTGTTTGTGCAATCTCCATATGTATAAATAGCCTATGATCTTCCTTTACTTGATAATACTGTCCACACCTCAAGCTACCTAATGGACACATTTCAAAATGTCCTGAAAAATATTGTATACATACAGGTTATCTTCAGATAGCTGTTGTCTGCTGCATTAATCAAAACAATCTTCAACAAGTGCATTGGACTGGAAAAGAGGTAGCCCAGGAAGCCTAAGTGCTATACAGTCATAGATCACCTGTCAAGACCGTTCTTCACCCATCCGTTTTCTCTAGTGATGCTGCCTGACCCGCAGAGTTCAACAGGTCATAAGTGATAGGAGCAGAATTAGGCCATTCGGACCATCAAATCTACTCCGCCATTCAATCATGGCTGATTGATCTTTCCCTCTCAACGCCATTCTCCTGCCTTCTCCCCGTTACCCCTGACATCCGTACTAATCAAGAATCTCTCTATCTCTGCCTTTAAAATATCCATTGACGTCCTCCACTGCTTCTATGGCAATTAATTCCACAGATTCACCACCCTCTGACTAAAGACATTCCTCATCATCTCCTTCCTAAAAGACCTCTAGTCCTAGACTCTCCCACTAGTGGAAACATCGTCTCCACCTCCGCTCTATCCAAGCCTTTCACCATTTGAGTTACTCCAGTACTTTGACCCAGTACTTTGTATCTATCTTCAATATAAACCAGCATTTGGAGTTCCTTTCTACAGATAGATCAGCCATGTTGTGTTTGACGAGTCCTGCTTTGAATATGGTGTCATGTAAGAAGAGGATGTACCAAAATAGGTTCTGGTTGGTCTGGAGATTGATATCAGGAAATGCTATACGGAGACCACTGTTGTTTGAAGTGGCCTGTATTGTGCTTGGACTGCTTGTTGTTTGGCAAGGCTCCATAAAAAATATATATCTGGGATATGAACAGATGTATACAGTGAATATCCTCTTCCCAATCTGCATGGAGATCCTTCCTGGTTATCATCGCCCTAGGATGAATGCATAAGATCTATAACTTTCAGATAAGACAAGAACACATAATCTAAATACAATATTGTGAGTTCAGATCTGGTTTATTTAACCATTTGGTGCAAAACCTAGAAAAAAAATCACCTTTTGCATGATTTCCATGCAACCAGGTTCCCTACTTTAAAAATCTAGCTATTTTGTTTTAAGAGAGATGTTTAGCCCATTTTAATTGTGTCCACTGTCAATGCTTGTAGCCCTTCTAACATTTGGATGGAGGTTTGTAGGGCAGGACCTGACAGGTAGGTGGCTCTAGAGCACTGTTTGCAGGCACGGAAAAGTGAGCAATTTTCCACGTGTGCCCACTTTAAATAAATGGACAAGCACCTTGGTTTGGAATAGTTTGCGTTGGTGAGATCGCAATGCCAAGTGGGATTTGTTCTAAGAAACTTTCAGCCCGAACCTCCTTGCCATGGTTCTGTATGAGACAGTCGCAGAAAATTCACGACAGCGAAAGGAAGCCATTTGGCCCATCTTATTTGTGCCAGTCGAAAAAGAACTGCCCAACCTAACCCATCTTCCTGGACCAGACCTGAAGTTCACTGCTCTTTGAGCACGCATGCAACCACATATTAGAAGTGCTGAGGATTCCAGTTTCCACCACCCTTTCAGGCAGTGAATTATAGCCCACTACACCCTCTGAGAGTAAAGGATTTTCCTCATCTTCTACCCGTTACTTTATATTTTTGCCCCCTAGTTTTTGATCTTTTTACTTAGGTCCTTTTTACCCTGTATCACGCTCTCATAATGTTATAGATTTCAGAGATTCCTCTTTCAAAAATAAATAGCTCCCACCAAGGCAATCATTCCTATGGTAACATTGTTCCAGTATTGGAAATGTCCTTGCAAATGGCAACCTTTAATATATATTGTAATTTCCAGGGCCGGCCTTAAGCCGATTGGACCGATTGTTCCCAATTGGGCCCCGCGAGTAAGGGGGCCCCGCGCTGGAGTAATCTACTCTCGGCTCGGGTAGATCGACCCCGGGTGGAGGGTGGAGAGAGGGGCAGAGAGAGAGTAGAGGGGTAAGAAAGGGGTAGACGGGGAGGGGGTGTGAAGGGGAATGGAGAAGGGGGAGAGGGGGAGGTGGGTCGTTCGCTCACGGCAGTGCTCCCGCCCCTCCAGTCGCCGTGTTTCACGCACACAGCCCGGGCTCCACCCCTCTCTCTCCCTGGGGAGATGCAGTGAACAACACCTTTTAAAAAGGGAGGGAGAGAGAAAACGGGGAATTACTAGGAAAACGGGGTTAGTCTAACGTCGGTAGTGGGGAAACTGCTAGAGTCAGTTATTAAAGATGGGATAGCAGCACATTTGGAAAGTGGTGAAATCATTGGACAAAGTCAGCATGGATTTATGAAAGGTAAATCATGTCTGACGAATCTTATAGAATTTTTCGAGGATGTAACTAGTAGAGTGGATAAGGTAGAACCAGTGGATGTGTTATATCTGGACTTTCAGAAGGCTTTCGACAAGGTCCCACAAAAGAGATTAGTATACACACTTAAAGCACATGGTATTGGGGGTTCAGTATTGATGTGGATAGAGAACTGGCTGGCAGACAGGAAGCAAATAGTAGGAGTAAACGGGTCCTTTTCAGAATGGCAGGCAGTGACTAGTGGGGTACCAGGGTTACAGGGTTACAGGGTTTCCTTTATTGTCATTCAGACCGAAGTCTGAACGAAATTTCGTGCCTGCAGTCATACATACATACAATACAATAAAAAAAACAACAATAAACACATATTAACATCCACCACAGTGAGTCCACATAGCACCTTCTCACTGTGATGGAGGCAAAAGTCTTAGGGCTGCAGTCTCTCCCCTCCTCTTCTCTCTCTGCGCTGAGGCGATACCCCACCGGGCGATGTTACAACTGTCCCGCGGCTCAAACACCGTGGCCCCGGGGTGGTCGAAGCTGCCGTCCACCAGTCCTGCTGACACAGCCGCTGGCCCGCGGCCGAACCCCGGACTCAGGCCACCGCCGCCAGAACGCCATCCCAGCCACCAGACACACTCCAGCCCCGAGCCGGATCGCCCTCACGTGAGTACCGTTACTGTCTCAGCCTCACGCCAGGCCGCCCCGACATGGGCGCCGCTCCTCCCTCGGGCTGGACCGCCCCGACATGGGCGCCGCTCCTCCCTCGGGCCGGGCAGCCCCGACTTGGGCGCCGCTCCTCCCTCGGGCCGGGCAGCCCCGACATGGGCACCGCTCCTCCCTCGTGCCGGGCCGTCCAAACATGGGCACCGCTCCTCCCTTGGGCTGGGCCGGGCAGCCCCGACATGGGCGCCGCTCCTCCCTCGGGCCGGGCCGTCCAAACATGGGCGCCGCTCCTCCCTCGGGCCGGGCCGTCCAAACATGGGCGCCGCTCCTCCCTCGGGCTGGGAACGCCGCACCTCCCCGAGCTCAGCCACACCGATGGGAGCACTGTTCCTTCCTCGGACCAGGCCGCCCCCCGGGAGCGTCACAGCCCCTCACGGAAGCCCTGTTCCAGCACCGTCCTCACGAGAGCGAGCCCAGGGTGAGTCCTGGCGGGCTCTGCCTCCTGAGCCTCGAGGTCGCCAGCTCCGCCATTAGGCCTCAGCGCAGACGGAGGCAGAGAAGGGGAATACGACAAAAAAGTCGCATTCCCCCGCAGGGAGAGACAGCAAGCCCCGTTTCAACCCCCCCCCCACCAAAACACAAACTAAAAAAACAAAAACTGGACTAGCCAAGACGAAATAAACAACACAAAAAAAGCAAAAACAAACGGACTGCAGGTGAGCCGCTGCTGCACAAGGCTCAGTGCTGGGACCCCAGCTATTTACAATATATATTAATGATTTGGATGAGGGAATTGAATGCAACATCTCCAAGTTTGCGGATGACACGAAGCTGGGGGGCAGTGTTAGCTGTGAGGAGGATGCTAGGAGGCTGCAAGGTGACTTGGATAGGCTGGGTGAGTGGGCAAATGCATGGCAGATGCAGTATAATGTGGATAAATGTGAGGTTATCCACTTTGGTGGCAAAAGCAGGAAAGTAGACTATTATCTGAATGGTGGCCGATTAGGAAAAGGGGAGATGCAACGAGACCTGGGTGTCATGGTACACCAGTCATTGAAAGTAGGCATGCAGGTGCAGCAGGCAGTGAAGAAAGCGAATGGTATGTTAGCATTCATAGCAAAATAATTTGAGTATAGGAGCCGGGAGATTCTATTGCAGTTGTACAGGGTCTTGGTGAGACCACACCTGGAGTATTGCGTACAGTTTTGGTCTCCTACTCTGAGGAAAGACATTCTTGCCATAGAGGGAGTACAGAGAAGGTTCACCAGACTGATTCCTGGGATGTCAGGACTTTCATATGAAGAAAGACTGGATAGACTCGGCTTGTACTCGTTAGAATTTAGACGATTGAGGGGGGAATCTTATAGAAACTTACAAAATTCTTGAGGGGTTGGACAGGCTAGATGCAGGAAGATTGTTCTCGATGTTGGGGAAGTCCAGAACAAGGGGTCACAGTTTAAGGATAAGGGGGAAATCTTTTAGGACCGAGATGAGAAAAACATTTTTCACACAGAGAGTGGTGAATCTCTGGAATTCTGCCACAGAAGGTTGTTGAGGCCAGTTAATTGGCTATATTTAAGAGGGAGTTAGATGTGGCCCTTGTGGCTAAAGGGATCAGGGGGTATGGAGAGAAGGCAGGTACAGGATACTGAGTTGGATGATCAGCCATGATCATATTGAATGTCGGTGCAGGCTCGAAGGGCTGAATGGCCTACTCCTGCACCTAATTTCTATGTTTCTATGTTTCTAATACACGGAGGGCCGGGCCGGGGCTTGGAGCAACGTTTACAAACCTCGGCCACAGCTCACACGCATCCACCCCGGCATCCGCTCCCGCTGCCGGCCCTCTCCCTCCCTTCTCTCCTTCCCTTCTTCCCTCCCTTCCTTCTCTCCTTCCCTCCCTCCTTCCTCTCTCTTTTCCCTTCTCTCATTCGCTCCATCCCTTCTTTCTCTCTTCCTCTCCCTCCTTTCTCTACTTAGAAACATAGAACATAGAAACATAGAAATTAGGTGCAGGAGTAGGCCATTCGGCCCTTCGAGCCTGCACCGCCATTCAATATGATCATGGCTGATCATCCAACTCAGTATCCCGTACCTGCCTTCTCCCCATACCCTCTGATCCCCTTAGCCACAAGGGCCACATCTAACTCCCTCTTAAATATAGCCAATGAACTGGCCCCGACTACCCTCTGTGGCAGGGAGTTCCAGAGATTCACCACTCTCTGTGTGAAAAAAGTTCTTCTCATCTCGGTTTTAAAGGATTTCCCCCTTATCCTTAAGCTGTGACCCCTTGTCCTGGACTTCCCCAACATCGGGAGCAATCTTCCTGCATCTAGCCTGTCCAACCCCTTAAGAATTTTGTAAGTTTCTATAAGATCCCCTCTCAATCTCCTAAATTCTAGAGAGTATAAACCAAGTCTATCCAGTCTTTCTTCATAAGACAGTCCTGACATCCCAGGAATCAGTCTGGTGAACCTTCTCTGCACTCCCTCTATGGCAATAATGTCCTTCCTCAGATTTGGAGACCAAAACTGTACGCAATACTCCAGGTGTGGTCTCACCAAGACCCTGTACAACTGCAGTAGAACCTCCCTGCTCCTATACTCAAATCCTTTTGCTATGAAAGCTAACATACCATTCGCTTTCTTCACTGCCTGCTGCACCTGCATGCCCACTTTCAATGACTGGTGTACCATGACACCCAGGTCTCGCTGCATCTCCCCTTTTCCTAGTCGGCCACCATTTAGATAATAGTTTGCTTTCCTGTTTTTGCCACCAAAATGGATAACCTCACATTTATCCACATTATACTGCATCTGCCAAACATTTGCCCACTCACCCAGCCTATCCAAGTCACCTTGCAGTCTCCTAGCATCCTCCTCACAGCTAACACTGCCCCCCAGCTTAGTGTCATCCGCAAACTTGGAGATATTGCCTTCAATTCCCTCATCCAGATCATTAATATATATTGTAAATAGCTGGGGTCCCAGCACTGAGCCTTGCGGTACCCCACTAGTCACTGCCTGCCATTGTGAAAAGGACCCGTTTACTCCTACTCTTTGCTTCCTGTTTGCCAGCCAGTTCTCTATCCACATCAATACTGAACCCCCAATGCCGTGTGCTTTAAGTTTGTAAACTAATCTCTTATGTGGGACCTTGTCGAAAGCCTTCTGGAAGTCCAGATACACCACATCCACTGGTTCTCCCCTATCCACGCTACTAGTTACATCCTCGAAAAATTCTATAAGATTCGTCAGACATGATTTACCTTTTGTAAATCCATGCTGACTTTGTCCAATGATTTCACCACTTTCCAAATGTGCTGCTATCCCATCTTTAATAACTGACTCTAGCAGTTTCCCCACTACCGATGTTAGACTAACTGGTCTGTAATTCCCCGTTTTCTCTCTCCCTCCCTTCTTAAAAAGTGGGGTTACGTTTGCTACCCGCCAATCCTCAGGAACTACTCCAGAATCTAAAGAGTTTTGAAAGATTATTACTAATGCATCCACTATTTCTGGAGCTACTTCCTTAAGTACTCTGGGATGCAGCCTATCTGGCCCTGGGGATTTATCGCCCCCCCTTCTGTCCTTCCTCCCTCCTCTCCCTTCGTCCCTCCCTTCTCTCCTTCCCTCCCACACACACACACACGTAATGCACAGACCACACACACACACACACACACACACACACACACACACACACACACACACACAATCATCCTTTCTCTCCCAACCCTTCTCTCACCTGTTCCCCACCTGCACCCACACATTTCTCCCCTCTCGACCCTCCTGCTACTTTCCTCATTCTGGCTTCACAACCGACAGGAGGAATATATTTCTATGACTATGTTTCTTATAATAAAAGCAAAAAACATTCTCTTTAGATTAATCCTTCTAACAAAAAGAATTGTGTATCTCACATACATCCCACAAACAACATTTCTTATGTAATATGTGCTTATGTAGCTACTGAACTGTTAACATAGTTACTGAATGTGACAAACTGATTGAATGATAGCAGACCTATGCTCTTCGCTTAGAAAATGCACTGATTCATATCACTCCCATCACCAAATACACTTAAGATAATTACATAATGCATCTTTATCTTCTGACCTCCCTCCATTCTAAATATCTCCACAACAAATACATAATTATGTGCCTGGGATCAGTTGATATCTTAGTACTGCTTCCAGTCTCAATATAATGCATTGGTTCTATTAGTGTCTGTTTTGTTCTATTTGATGTGGTTTTGTACATCTTTGTCAATTCTCACCCTTTTAATTTGCACATGTATTGTTACGGAGCTATTTCATTTTAACCATCTGTTCTTTTCATTTAAGATTCTGAAAAAAGGAGTTACAGCAGATGTATTAACGAATAAGGGGAAAATAAAGTACTATGAATGCTGAAATGAAAATGGAAGGTGTAAGAAATGCACAGCATTTCTATGAACATCTTGAAGACAAATGAGTGATAGACTGAGACCAAAAAAAAATCAAAGACTCATTGCGCGGTGGCATACCAATAGTAGGTATGTTACAAAACTTACCTTCAGCGGCGCTGTAATTCTGCCACTGGCCGTGTGCGTGATTTTGGCGCGTTTGAGGGGGGGGGGGGGGGGGGGGGGTTAAATGGTCCTGAATTATATTTGTTGGAGTGCAAGATTTTGCTAAAGAATCGTTCCTACGGCCGTTCTGTGTGTTTTTAAAAAAAATCACCCGACAAGTTAATCGCTGGAATGATTTTAAAAGCAGCTTCTGAAGCCGTCAATGCCGACAACTGGGACAGATTTTATGCAGGACCAGGTTAAAGAAAGTAGTTTATTTTTATGTATAAAAGTGTTTCTTAAGATGTATTTAATTCACATTTTAAGTTGCGAAACGGTGATTTCCCCCCCCGAAGAACCGGCAGTGTATTTGCTGCAGATATGGGGATATAAATTCACCGCATCTGAACGTTCCAAATGGTCCCGTTCCAGAAAATCTCACTCGCAAGCTGATTTAAATGGCCATTAATTTACAGGTATTAAACATTAAATTCCTTCCATTTGGCCTATAAACCCATGACAATGAGATTTAAAAATTATGTTATATTCTGAATTATTGTGTGAATGTTATTTGGACATTTAGGCTATTTAAAAATGTTAATCTATTCTTAAGAAATGGATAGATGTTTAGATCTAGTAATTGAATTTTGTAATTAGCTACAATTAGGTAACTAACTAATTATATGCTTTAATTTCAAGTCATCTAAGTAAGATTGTTTCATATTTGTTTCAGAATGCTTCAATCTATAATAACTGAAAATTTATTTCAGTTCTCTTAAATTTTAAGAAAGTTATCGGCCTTTAAATGTTCTCGATCACAGCTTTTGTGTTAAGTCAATGAAAAAGCAATAAGGAACAAGATGCCAATTTCTGAGTATGAAAATGGCCATAACGTTTTTAATACTGAAGATATGAAAGTGAATTAGGTGTCAAATTAAACTTCTTTTTATGCTTTATCTGATGGGATAAATTAAAGACTTGATTTTTTTAATCTCAAAATTTTGTAACATTGCTAGCAATAGAGCTACTGCCTTACAGCGCCAGAGAAGCGGGTTCGATCCTGAAAACGGGTGTTTGTCTGTATGGAGTTTATACGTTCTCCCCATGACCTTTGTGGGTTTTCTCTGAGATCTTTAATTTCCTCCTACACAGGTTTGTAGGTTAATTGGCTTGGTGTAAGTGTAAATTGTCCCTAGGTTGTCCCATGTAAGATAGTGTTAATGTGCAGAGATCGTTGGGTGGCGCAGAGTCGTTGAGCCGAAAAGCCTGTTTCCACACTGCATCTCTAAACTAAACTAAACTCAACTAAACTAAACTAAACTGTATGCAAAAAATGAATTTCAGTGTACCTAGGTATATGTAACAATAAGGTACCATTGAAACATTACACCAATAACTTGCTACCAGAAAGCACATTGTGCATTGCTTCTGGTTATTGACACATACATGCCAATAGGCACAAACTAAGCTTTTCCTGTAAGTTGCCTACTCCATGTGATACCCACTGTGTGAGAAGGTGCGAGTTATGGTGAAATTCCCCCCTTTGTTTTGTCTACGGGTGTTTTATCAGTATATCAATAAAAGATAATCGACATTCCTTATAATTGCAGTTTATTTTAATCTACAGTTATAAGCCATATTCTACCCATTCCCCTTTTGTTTTTTTATTTCTTAATGTATCAAACAGGCCTACCTGTCCTAATTTTCAATTCAGATTAAAGTTCCACATCAAAGATAGTAATCTGTTTTATCATTTTTCAGATTTAAGTCTGAAGAAGGGTCTCGGCCCAAACGTCACCCTTTCCTTCTCTCGAGAGATGCTGCCTGTCCCGCTGAGTTACCCCAGTATTTTGTGTTATCTTCAGTTTAAACCAGCATCTGCAGTTCCTTTCTACACATCTAGATATCTTTTGGACTTGCATCAATTTTCTGTATTATCATCTTGGATAGATAAAAGCATGTTGGGACATAGAGCGATACAACACGGAAACAGGTCCTTCAGTCCACCGAGTCCGCACCGATCATCGATTCCCATACATCAGCACTCTCCTACACACACTAGGGACAATTTACAACCATAACCAATTAACCTACAGACCTGTATGTCTTAGGAGCATGGGAGGAAACTGGAGCAGCCGGAAAACAACCCATACAGTCACATTGAGAAAATACAAACTCTGAACAGACAGCACAGACAGCACAGCCAGGATCAAACCCGTTTCTCTGGCGCTCTAGAGCAGCAACCCTATCACTGTGTTGCCATGATGCCCTGGCCTCACCTGCATCTCAGCTGCACCTGGCCCATATCCCTCTACTTCTTGTGTAAGAAGGAACTGCTGATGCTGTTTTAAACTGAAAAAGTTGGAGTAACTCAGCAGTTCAGGCAGCATCTCTGGACAGAAGAAATGGGTGACATTTAGGGTCGAGCGAGTCTCAACCTGAAGCGTCACCCATTGCTTCTCTCCAGAGATGCTGCCTGTCCCGCTGAGTTACTCCAGCTTTGTGTGTCTATCTTCCCTCTTCTATCCATATACATGTCCAAGTGCTTTTCCAAGTATCGTAATTGTACCTGCCTGTACCATTTTCTCTGGCAGCTGATTCCATTCTGTGTAAAAGCGTCCCCTCAGATCCCTTTTAAATCTTTTCCCTCTCACCTTAAACCTCTGCTCTCTAGTTTCAGACTCCTTGGCCCTGGGGAAAAGACTGTAAAACTATTCATCTTATTCATGTCCCTCATTATTTTATACACCTCTGTAAGGTCACCCTTCAGCCTCCTACACTACAGGGTAAAAGGTCCATCCTCTCTCTATAGCTCAAGCCTTCCCGTCCCAGTCACCTCTTCATAAATCCTTTTGCACCCTGTCGAGTTTAATAACATCCTTCCTATAGTACGGCGACCAGAACAGCTGCAGCATGACATCTGCTGTATACAATACCCTGACCGATGAAGGAAAGTGTGCCAAATACCTTCTTCACCACCCGTGTCAACCTGTGTTGCCACTTTTAAGGAAACATGTACCTGCATCTCTCAGTGTAGAAGAGATAATGCATTGATAATGTTTTCCTTTTGCATCATTCCATAATATTCACTTAAAAATCCCCCAGTAACATCTTACAGTTGAGTAAAAATACTGCAACAGTCTGAATATTTGTTATAGTGGCATGTTGTCCAAGTTGATGATCAATTGTAGTGCAAAATTAATTGGATTGTCCAATGTTAATTGAAACTTGTATACCGAATTGCACCGACCAGACAAAAGATACATTCTCACAACCAAATTTGTAAAGCCTTTATCTGCAATACTACTCAAGGATTATTACATGCCTTTAACTACAGCACTTGTTGAAAGATTGCCACATCTGCCATTGATTTATAAGGTTTTTACTTCTATATACAAGTCAAGAACAAAATAATATTATTATTTTTTTATAAGAAAGTTACTTTTACCTTCTCCAGATCTTCTCGTGCAATATTATGCCAGGGGACTTACCACCCTTAGATCTTGTATCCTGCATTGGGAGATAACTAGGAGCAGCTTGAAGTACATTCCACAGTTTTAACATTGTCATGAAAAGCATTAACCTAAGGCCAGATAGGCAAATATAAAGGGTTTGTTCAACTACCCCGCATTCCCGGTCCTGAATCTTGCAGGATGGGAGTGTTGTAAAAATATGGAGCAACAACAGTTTAACTCCCGGTGACATCTGATGAATGTTAATCCTGGGATTGTATGAAATTTGCGTGTACCCTCTTGAAGGCAACCCAATGCAATCCTGTCACTGTGTAGGAAGGGACTGCAGATGCTGGTTTAAGCCAAAGATAGACACAAAAAGCTGGAGTAACAGCAGGTCTGAGAGCTTCTCTGGAGAAAAGGAATAGGTAACATTTCGGGTCGAGACCCTTCCTGAAACGTCACCTATTCCTTTTCTCTAGCTGAGTTACTCCAGCTTTTTGTGTCCAGCAATTGTGTCACAGTTGGGAGAATCGATATTGCTTAAGTTAACAATCATACTGCACAGCTTGAAATTCCTCACACCCAGCCATCATCTATTTTGTTATCAAATACCACATTCTTCTGTTCAATACATTAAGTTCTCAGATTTGACAGCAACAATTGTCGAAAGCAAGTCACTTCGCTGGATGGGAGGAAAAATTATATAAGAAAGGTATAAATTATATGAAAGAAAGACACAAAATGCTGGAGTAACTCTGCAGAAGGGTCCGAAGTAGGGTCCAGACCTAATACGTCACCTACAGTATCTATGTTCTCCAGAGATGCTGCCTGATTCACTAAGTTACACAAGTATGTTGTGTCTTTCTTTGGTAAACCTGCATCTGCATTACATTGTTACATATGGAATTAGTCAACGGACTCAAGTGAACAACAAATATTCTCACACATAAACCAGATATGGTTTAGAAACACAAGGAACTGCAGATGCCGGAATGTTGAGCAAAACACAAAATGCTGGAGGAACCTAGCAGGTGGAGGGAATGAATAGATGATGCTTCAGGTCAGGACTCTTCGTCAGATTAATTGCAGTAGTGGGGTAGAAAACTGGGAATTTCAATCCACAGCTCATCATTTCATCTTCTCAAGAGAAACAGCAACTAATTTCACGAAAATTAGTAGACCTTTGGATAAATTGATGGAATCTTTTGGAAGCAACAAGTGAAAAATGTTATCAGCATTAACACGGTGGCGCACCGGTAGAGTTACTGCCTTACAGCGATGTTCGATCCTGACTACGGGTGCTGGTCTGTACTGAGACTTGCATGGGATTTCTCAGGGATCCCTGGTTTCCTACCACACTCCAAAGACGTACAGGTTTGTAGGTTAATTGGCTTGGTATAATTGTAAATTGTGCCTAGTGTATGTAGGATAGTATTAATGTGCAGGGATTACTGGTCAGCACGGACTCGGTGGGCCGAAGGGCCTGTTTTCAAGGTGTATTTCCATACAGAATGAAACAAAACTAAGCATGAATTAAACAGCAGAACTGAACCATAACATTCTTTACCCTAGCACTGATTGTCAAACATATGAAGCAAAGTTGAGATGAGCTGATAAGATTTAACACCTATTCAAATGCTTGGTCACCCAACTTGTTCTCACCTTTCCATAAACCTCCACTTCCTGTTACCTGTATTCTCTGCATAACAAATGCTGTTTTCTCTTTATTCCTTGATATACATTAGCTTTACGTTCTCCCATGTTTCTAATGCAAAATTTCAATCTTTACAATCAACCTAAATTACAGAAACACAATTGCAGTAACATTGCAATTTTGCATCTTTAGCTAGTTATGCATCCTTCATTCCAAACATTCTTCTGTAGCAGACAACACCCAAGCATTGGATTTCCTCCAGAACTGTTCCCCTTACCTAGCTCTGTCTCCTTGTGAATGATGTCTCTTTGTCCAAGGATTTGACGACACTGGACCTGTACTCGCTGGAGTTTAGAAGGATGAGGGGGTACCTCATCAAAACCAACTGAAACTTGCCAAATAGTGAAACCCCTTGATAGAGTGGACGTGGAGAGAATGTTTCCACTTGTGGGAGAGTGTAGGATCAGAGGGCACAGCCTCAGAATAAAATGGACGTACCTTTAGAAAGGAGATGAGGAGGGGTTTCTTTCGTCAGAGGGTGGTGAATCTGTGGTGGTGAATGGTGAATCATTGCCACAGATAGCTGATGGAACTAATGTAGATGGCACAATGGGCTAAGTGTTCGGCTGGCAACCGGAAGGTAGCTGGTTCGAATCCCGCTTGGAGTGCATACTGTCGTTGTGTCCTTGGGCAAGACACTTCACCCACCTTTGCCTGTGTGTGTCCTTAGGCAAGACACTTCACCCACCTTTGCCTGTGTGTGTGGATGTAATTATGTGAAGCACTTTGGGGTCAATGCAAGTTGACTAAAAATGTGCTATATAAATAAAGAAATTTAATTTAATTTAATTTAATTTAGATGGGACAGGTTGGACGGTGTGGGCAAGTTGGGCTGAAGGACCTGTTTCCACGCTGTGACTATGACTCTAAATTGGCAATAACTGCACTGAAATGGTGAAAACATTCCATGATCTCTCCTCCATTTGAAGATCTTTAGGTTTAGGTTTAATATTGTCACGTGTCCCAGAATACATCGTGTGTAGGAAGGAACTGCAGATGCTGGTTTAAATCGAAGATAGACACAAAATGCTGGAGCAACTCAGCAGGACAGGCAGCATCTCTGGAGAGAAGGAATGGGTGACGTTTTGAACGAGACCCTCCTTCAGACTGATGAATGGGTGACATTTTGGGTCAAGACCCTTCTTCAGACTGATGGCATCAGTTACTCCAGCACTTTGTGACTATCCCAGGATACATCCTTGTATAAATTAATTAAATTGTGGGCTGATTTTACTATTTTTTCTTATGATGAGTTTCTATGTCCACCAAATCGTAAATTATTTTGAAACCCTATAAATCTCTCTGAACAAGTACTACTGGACATTTTTCGATCACCATGTATTAATTTATCATCATTTGAGAACATCAAGCAACTTACAAAATGGATATAAGTAATTCACAAAATGAATATCATTCCAGGGAGGTGAACAAAGATTATAATGGTACATCAATATTACTCGAAGACACAGTGAGAGATCGCAAAGTTGCCAGGGGTGAGCCATGCTTCTGTATCCAGGACTCCATTGTGAAGCAAAAGAACCTCAGTGAAGATCAGCAAGAGGTCCCCATTAGCCCCACAGTAGACTAGGTCTGAACCCTGTCATCTCTACATCCTGTACTCGCTGGAGTTTAGAAGAATGAGGGAAGTGAATACCGAAGTAAAAGTGTTGTATGCACAAAGTATAAGAAATAAAGTGGCTGAGCTTGAGGCTCAGTTAGAAATTGGCAAGTTGATGTTGTGGGAATTACAGAGACATGGCTGCAAGAGGGCCAGGGCTGGGAGCTGAATATTCAGAAGTATACGTCTTATAGAAATGAAAGACAGCTGGGCAGAGGGGGTAGGGTAGCTCTTTGGTAAGGAATGTAATTTAGTCCCTTGCGAGGGGTGACATAGAATCAGGAGATTAGATAGATATGGATAGAACTGAGGAATTGTAAGGGTAAAAAGACCCCAATGGAAGTTATCTACAGTAGCCTGGATGTAGGGTGCAAGTTGAATCAAGAATTAAAATTGGCACATAGCAAAGATAATGCTACTGTTGTTACGACAGATTTCAACATGCAGGTAGGCTGGGAAAATCAGGTTGGTACTAGACCACATGAAAGGGAGTTTGTGGAGTGCCTCCGAGATGAATTCTTAGAGCAGCTTGAATGGAGCTCAGCAGGGAGAAGGCAATTCTGGATTTAGTGTTGTGTAATGAACTGGATTTGATAACGGAATTTGAAGTAAAGGAGCCATTGGGAGTTAGTGAACATAATATGATGTTTTCTTCTACAATTTGAGAGGGAGAAAAATATATCAGAAGTGTCAGTATTATAGTTGAGCAAAGGGGACTATGGAGCCATGAGGGAGGAACTTGCCAAAGTTGACTGGAAAGATACCCTAGCAGGGATGACAGTGGAACAACAATGGTGGGTATTTCTGGGAAAAATACAGAAGGTGCAGGATCAGTTCATTCCAAAGAGGAAGAAAGATTCTAAGGGGAGTAAGAGACAACCGTGGCTGACAAGGGAAGTCAAGGACAGTATAAAAATAAAAGAGAAGAAGTATAATATGGCAAAGATGAGCGGGAAGCCAGAGGATTGGGAAACTTTTAAAGAGCAACAACAGAAGACCAAAAAGACAATACGGGGAGAAAAGATGAGGTACGAAGGTAAGCTAGCCAATAATATAAAGCAGGATAGTAAAAGCATCTTTAGGTATGTGAAGTGGAAAAAATTAGTTAAGCCCAAAGTTGGACCCTTGAAGACCGAAAAAGGTGAATTTATTATGGGGAACAAGGAAATGGCAGATGAGTTGAACAGATACTTTGGATCTGTCTTCACTAAGGAGGCCACAAACAATCTTCCTGATATAGTAGTGGCCAGAGGATCTGGGGTGACAGAGGAACTGAAGGAAATCCACATTAGGCAGGAAATGGTGTTGGATAAACTGATGGGACTGAAGGCTGATAAATCCCCAGTGCCTGATGGTCTGCATCCCAGGGTACTTGAGGAAGTGGCTCTAGAAATCATGGATGCATTGGTGATAATTTTCCAATGTTCTATAGACTCAGGATCAGTTCCTGTGGATTGGAGGGTAGCTAATGTTATCCCACTTTTTAAGAAAGGCGGGAGAGACATGACGGGGAATTATAGACCAGTTAGCCTGACATCGGTGGTGGGGAAGGTGCTGGAGTCAAATATAAAAGATGAGATAGCCGCACATTTGGATATCAGTAACAGGATCGGTCTGAGTCAGCATGGATTTACGAAGGGGAAATCATGCTTGACTAATCTTCTGGAATTTGTTGAAGATGTAACTAGGAAAATAGACAAGGGAGAGCCAGTGGATGTAGTGTACCTGGACTTTCAGAAAGCATTTGATAAGGACCCACGTAGGAGATTAGTGGCAAAATTAGGGCACATGGTATTGGGGGTGGGGTATTGACATGGATAGAGAAGTGGTTGGCAGACAGGAAACAAAGAGTAGGGATTAACGGGTCCCTTTCAGAATGGCAGGCAGTGACTAGTGGGGTACCGTAAGGCTCGGTGCTGGGACCGCAGCTATTTACAATATACATCAATGATTTGGATGAAGGGATTAAAAGTAACATTAGCAAATTTGCAGATGACACAAAGCTGGGTGGCAGTGTGAACTGTGAGGAGGATGCTATGAGAATGCAGGGTGGGGGAGTGGACAGGTTGGGGGAGTGGTCAGATGCATGGCAGATGAAGTTTAATGCGGATAAATGTGAGGTTATCCACTTTGGTAGCAAAAACAGGATGACAGATTACTATCTAAATGGCGTCAAGTTGGGAAAAGGGGAAGTACAACGGGATCTGGGGGTCCTTGTACATCAGTCTATGAAAGTAAGCATACAGGTACAGCAGGCAGTAAAGAAAGCGAATGGCATGTTGGCCTTTAAAACAAGAGTAATCGAATATAGGAGCAAAGAGATCCTTCTGCAGTTGTACAGAGCCCTAGTGAGACCACACCTGGAGCATTGTGTGCAGTTTTGGTCCCCTAATTTGAGGAAGGACATTCTTGCTATTGAGGGATTGCAGCGTAGGTTTACGAGGTTAATTCCCGGGATGGCGGGACTGTCATGTGCTGAGAAAATGGAGCAGCTGGGCTTGTACACTCTGGAGTTTAGAAGGATGAGAGGATATCTCATTGAAACATATAAGATTGTTACGGTCTTGGACATGCTAGAGGCAGGAAACATGTTCCCGATGTTTGCGGAGTCCAGAACCAGGGTCCACAGTTTAAGAATAAGGAGTAAGCCATTTAGAACGGAGACAAGGAAACACTTTTTCTCACAGAGAGTGGTGAGTCTGTGGAATTCTCTGCCTCAGAGGGCAATGGAGGCAGGTTCTCTGCATGCTTTCAAGAGAGAGCTAGATAGGGCTCTTAAAAATAGCGGAGTCAGGGGATATGGGGAGAAGGTACGAACGGGGTACTGATTAGGGATCATCAGCCATGATCACGTTGAATGACGGTGCTAGCTCGGAGGGCCGAAAGGCCTACTTCTGTACCTATTGTCTATTGTCTATAAACGGTTGGTGGTGGTTGGTTTGAAATGGCAAATGATTAAAAGTCTAAACTTGACAACTTGGTGTATGCACTGTATATTAATTTTGGATAAAACACTACCACTTACGACTGTGATTTTTGGCCATCTTACTCAGTCCCCCTCTGCTCATCAGGTGTAGAGAATTCTTCCCATCAATGAAAAATAAAAGTGTTATTAGTGTCTAAAAAATGTTGAGAAACTCTCTCCAGTCACTCACGCCATGAAGGCCACGCCACCTTCCGGTGGGGGGGGGGGGAGGGATTATAAAACCCGGAAGTGTGGGTGTGGCTCAGTCTCTGCAAGATGGGGGAGGGAGAGGTCACGACTCTCTGAGCTGTGAATCAACTGAACACACTGAATATACACTGAATATCCACTGAACTGTGAGTGTGGTGTTTATGTGGTGTTTTGTGATGTTTTGTGTGGTTTTATGGAGGTTTTATGGTGGTTTCACCCTGCTTGAAATGACATCAAACTGCATTTGAATGTGATGGCCTTGCACCCCGCATGAAATGGTATGAAACTGCATTTGAATTTGGTGGCCTTGCACCCTGCTGGAAATGGTATGAAATTGCACTTGAATTTGGTGGCCTTGCACCCTGCTTGAAGTGGTAGGAAACTGCACTTGAGTTTGGTGGACTTGCACCCTGCTTGATGTGGTATGAAACTGCATTGAATTTGGTGGCCTTGCACCCTGCTTGAAGTGGTATGAAACTGCACTTGAAATTGGTGGCCTTGCACCCTGCTTGAAGTGGTAAGAAACTGCACTTTAATTTGGTGGCCTTGCACCCTGCTTGAAATGGTAGGAACTGCATTTGAATTTGGTAGCCTTGCATCCTGCTCGAAATGGAATTTCAAGGAATAGCCGTGAGTCAACTGCCAGCCCACCAGCCGTGAGTGAGCTGCCAGCACACCAGGCTTGAGTGACTGAGCGGCCACCCCAAGAATCCATTTGGCCCACAATGTCCATACTAGCACTCTGAAAACCAGTCCCTTCAGCCCACAACACCCATACTAGCGCTCCAGAAAGCCCCCCCACTGGCCACCAATATTGGAATTGGTGGAGAGGTGGAATATTGCGTTGGGCGACCAGCCCTCCCGTGTGAACATGGGACCCAACGGGTCCCGCTTAGTCTAGTAAAATATAAAAATCAAAGCACAAACTATTGCAAATTATAAATATCAGAAATAAAACAAAATCTGGAAATACTCAACCGGTTGGACAGCACCTACGGAGGAATAGTTTTGCTTCAGGTCAAAGATCATCAGATCCGAAAAAAATTAACTTTGTTTCTCTTCCCCCCAGAGCATTGTTTGACTTAAGATAGACACAAAATGTTGGAGTATCTCAGCGGGACTGGCAGCATCTCTGGAGAGATGGAATGGGTTATGTTTTGGGTGGAGACCCTTCTTCAGAGTAGACGGGGGAAAGGGAAATGAGAGATATAGATGGTGACGTGGAGAGATTTATAACGAATGAATGAAAGATATGCAAAGAAGTAACAATGATAAAGGAAACAGGCCACTGTTAGTTGTTTGCTAGGCGTGAACGAGCACCTGGTGCGACTTGGGTGGGGGAGAGATGGATAGAGAGGAAATGCGGGGGTTACTTGAAGTTAGAGAAATCAACGTTCATGCCACTGGGTTGTAAGCTGCCCAAGCCAAATATGAGATGCTGTTCCTCCAATTTGCGTATAGCCTCACTCTGACAATGGAGGAGTGTTTCGACGGTTTGACTTGCTGAGTATTACTAACGTTTTCTGCTTCATCACAAAAGGTAGACATTTGGGAAAGAATTAACAAGAAATTAAATAAACATGCAGCCTGTTGGAAGTATAAAAGCCCTGTAAGCGCTCCTACTGAAGGCTCCTGGCTGCCTTTTAACACCGCGCGCGGCCTGCTGAGCGAGTTTATTATCTGGCAAGTCGGGCGTTTGGGGCAGTTCACTTTCATGGAAGCCAACGGTAATGGAATACTTATTTTATTGCACCCTATTGTAGTGTATTACCTGCATCGAATCAGATACTCCAGGCAGCACATTGCAGTGGAGGTTGCCTACTATCTTGGACAAGCTGGCGCCTGTTTGATGCCCAAACAAATTTCTAGACTCACCACTTTTCACATTTTATCCATTCTTCCTGCAAATTTTCTACGTTTTGCTTCTGGGCCAGCTATAAAATTCTTCTGCCAAATTCAGGTAGGGGTTAGCTTGATCTTAAAATCAGGTCTGCCACACTGCCGCACCATGCTGTAATTTTCTCTTTTCATGATGAAAGAGGCAATAATAAATGGTGAAGACTGGTCTTCCTTATTTCACTAACCCTTCTCATGGTTTAAATGGTTGCAGGTGGGATCTAGGCTGGACGGCGTCCAACTGCATGGATCAGTGGAAGCGGAGCATGTTCTGTGATGGAAACAACAATGATAATAAATACTGAGAGAAGTTTTTGGTCCATTGCTCATCATTCATCTGGTGAAGGTAAACAGGGATGGCAGATCAGAGGGATAATTGAATCGTAGGAAGGGAGCACAGATAGATTATCTTGTCTGCCATTCTATAGCTATTAAATACAGGTACAAATGGTCCAAGGGAACTTGCAGATGGGAATAAACTTCAGCCATAATTCACAGAAAGTGTTAACAGGAGTCAAGTAAAGTAAAATCAATCACAATTGTAGATCAAGTGAAAGAAATAAAAGAACATTGTGAATTTGATGTGTTTTTGTTTTTTTCTTTTCCTGCTGTAGGTCAACATTCCCAACAGAGTGTAACAGATTTTCATCTCAGAGATCCCTGTTCCAAATTTTCAATTTATCCTAAGTGTCCATTTGGGTTCAACAATGTGGGTTATTCACTTAAATATTCATCACATCTTTTCATTGAGGCATTTCCCAGATTGCCCAAAGTGTAATTACATTATAGCAATATTTCAGAGAGTCAGAAATGCCTCCCGACATCAATCTCACAAGGCACATCATATATTAGTACTTGCATATTGAACTTCACTTCAAGAAGTTTGGGTCCATTGAATTCCTCATTAGCATGCCCCAGGCAACCTTCAAATGTAAGGGATTCTACTATAAACACTAGAACACTGAAGAAGGGTCTCAACTCGAAACGTCACCCATTCCTTCTTTCCAGAGATGCTGCCTGTCCCGCTGAGTTACTCTAGCTTTTTGTGTCTATCTTTGGTTTAAACCAGCATCTGCAGTTCCTTCCTACTATAAACGCTCATTGATCAAGAGTAAGGGCTTAATTGCTCTACTCCTTCTGGTCAAAAGAAGGAAAGAACAATGTGGAAAGTAAAACCTTGCAGAGACTTCAGTAATGAGCCATCTTAGGAATGGTTAAGGCCATGCTTTGAAAGATAAATCATGAATGTACGATGGGGAGTATACTAGGATGTAAAGAATATATCACGACTAATATGCCAGGAGATACAGAAGCCTGAAGTTATACACTGGGAGATTCAGGATCAGCTACTTTCCTACACCAATCAGGCTCTTGAATTGATCTACACAGCCCTAATCCTCCCTCAGCAACATAACATGATGGGCCATCTCTTGCACTGCCATAGACTTGCTTTCTAATTGTTTATTGTATTAACGCTTACGTAGCGCAGTCTTTTTTCTTTTCAATCTCATAGAATTAATGTGTAGTTTATGTATAATTTATGTTTTTGCATGTTGTCTCAGTCTATGTGCATGTGATGCTGATGCAAATGAGATTGTCATTGTACCTGCAGCTCACTCTGCTAATGACAATAAGCTTGACTTGATTTACAGCAGAGTCAGAGGCTAGGCTGATCCAACTGCAGCAATTATATCTGTTGTTATCATGTTATCAGGGACGACAGATGGCACAATGGGCTAAGTGTTCGGCTGGCAACCGGAAGGTAGCTGGTTCGAATCCCGCTTGGAGTGCATACTGTCGTTGTGTCCTTGGGCAAGACACTTCACCCACCTTTGCCTGTGTGTGTCCTTGGGCAAGACACTTCACCCACCTTTGCCTGTGTGTGTGGATGTAATTATGTGAAGCACTTTGGGGTCAATGCAAGTTGACTAAAAATGTGCTATATAAATAAAGAAATTTAATAATTTAATTTAATTTATCATTGAGTCGTTAAATTGACATTATGGGTCAGCTACGGCCCAAAATGTGATTCCACTACCCTTAGCCAGTAGGTTATTATTGTGAAGTGGTATTGAGGATCACATTCCTTGCAACCCTCCCTGTAGTTTTGAAGTCACTTCAACAAATCTGCTGGTGCTCTGTCAATGGATGTCGATCGATGGTTCTGCTGTATGTTTCCTTATCTTTTATTTTGCTCCTTCGTCTTGGTGTTAGCCAACATTGGAAGGAATTACCATTTTCAATTTTTAACTGGCCAGAGGTGGGGTGGGACATTGCAACCTTCACGTGGTCCGCCCTGTTTCAACAAATGCAATCAACCTGGCATGCACAATCAAATAAGATCAAATAGAACAAGTTGTCCTACAACTTTAGGCTGTGCACACCATACGCAAGAAGAAGAACCTTGAGGTATGAATATTGATTTCCCTAACTTTAAGTAACTTTTGCATTCCTTCTCTCTCCGTCCCTCCCCCATCCTAGTCATCCTACTAGTTTCACTGTCGTTCTGCTTAGTTTCACTGTTTGTAGCCTCCTCATTATCACCTCTTCCACAGTAAACAATGGGCCATTGTGGGCTCTACCTTTCCTTGATCATCCTTCCAGGCCTTGATTAGTTTTTTTTCATACTTTTCATTCTTTTGTTCTCTGTGCCTTTTCATACCTCTAGTTTTCCTCTCTCCTGACTCTCAGCCTGAAGAAGGGTCTCAACCCGAAACGTGACCTATTCCTTTTCTCCAGGGAAGTGGCCCGACCTGCTGAGTTATTCCAGCATTTTGTGTCTAACTTCGGTGTAAACCAGCATTGCAAATCAGGTCATAGCCACTTAATGCAAGTCCTGTAGCGATGTCAAATTGCTGGTAGCTCTCTGAGTTGTACCATTTGCCCATTATCATAATTATTTACAGTATTTGAAGTAACAACATCTGTTTAACTCCCAAAGAAATGTTGAATCTGTCAACTTGCATTTCAGGATACTTCTGGAGCTTTCTGAATTTCCATATGCCGATTGTGACATTCCCCTTTGATCGGTTCCATCCGTGTTATTTTTCAATCACATGCAAATTTAATTCCCTGTCATTCCTGCTCCGTTGACTAGGACCTCACTATAATTACACCAGTTAGGTTGCGATGCAGCGTGGCTTGCTACTAGCAATTATTCATTTTAATAGCGGCTAATTTTGCATCAGTTCATAACCATCGAAAACAAACCAAAACAAAAATGACAGATTGTTTCTGTTGACAATTGGATTTTAATAGTAAGATTAAACGAGAACTTACCAGTTTGAAGTTTGATCTGTATTTTATGAGGAGTTACGATGAGGGATTACGTGAAGAACCCGTCCAGCACGCATGCGCGACATACTTCAAAGCAGCGGTGTGGAATCACAGACAGACACAGTAATTGAAATAAATATAGTAAAGAAAAGGAGAGCTTAGTTACCAGTTTGATCTCTATTATTGAGGGTGGGAGCGGAGGGTACGTAATCCCTCATCGTAACTCCTCATAAAATACAGATCAAACTTCAAACTGGTAAGTTCTCGTTTAATCTTACTATTTTACTTCGGAGTCACGTGAGTGACTACGTGAAGATTTTAAAGCTCTGTGATTTCAAACCGTGTAACAGTTCATACTTCACTCGCTGCCGAAGTCATTCGAGGGAGGACGTATGTTATCGTAATCAACCATGAATCTGTTTGTAAAACAAAAATGGTGTTATCAACAATAACAAGACAAATGCTCCCCCGGGCTTAAATTATTTATTTGCAGATTCTAATGTTATTTCTGCAACCGATACAGGTTCTGCCAGCGGCGTGTTACAAAGTTTGGAACGTATACTCCCTAGACCACCCCACTGTAGCCAGGATGTGGTCCATAGGCTCGTCCATCCTCTTAGTCACTGACGTGGAAGCTGCCATGGTGGAATAAGATTTATACACGTTAGTATTTACTCCAGCAACTCCCAGTACCTGCTTGAGCCACTAGAGGTAGTTTAGCTCGTCACCCGACCATGAGGTTTCTTGTGACTGACCCACAAGGCTTTTCCTCTCCCTCGGTGTCAATGTAGTTCATTAAGTGGGTCATGACACATAACCGTGGTTCAGGTGGGTATGCCCGGAATTCCATGACTGGACCTGATGTTCCTGGTCTGCTCTGTTTGGCCAGCCCCTGAATGGAAAATGTGACACTATCTGGTGTTATCACCATGTTGTCCTATCGCAGTAGATGGCAGAACTGGGTCTTTGTGCTGAGGTAAGGCCATCAGCATATCCATCTCCAGGGTAGGCTGTTCCAGGGTGAGGGACCTGGCTGGTGATCATCCCCTAAGGTACGTCAGGACCTCACTGACTTCCCAATTTGGGTGTACCTAGTTCTGGGGAATGGGAATTGAATATACCTCTCCTGAATTTGATCTCCAGTGGGTGGTACCCTTGCCCTGTTGTCGTGGTGCCTGAGTTGAGTAGGCTGACAGAGTACTTCTGGCTATATTGATGGCGCAGTAGCTGAGTCCTTCATTGTGGTGAAGGCCTGCCAGGAACTCTAGTACAGGTTTTGTTGTAGTTGAGTGTGTAGTTCCTGAGTTTGAGCAGTTTCTTCCCAGGTATGTTCCCTAGTGGATATGCGTAGAAAGAAGGGGAGAACATAGAGATTAGTTCCCCCCCACCTCAATACGCGGAAATGTATCCATGCCGCTGCCTTGAGTTTGTTTCATGCAACATACATTGGTACGTGGCGATTCAATTGGAATATAAGGTAATCGATATCTGGTGTCCATATTGCTTTGTAATCTCAGCAAATACTTTTGGTTTAAATGTTCGTTTACAGTATTTAGCTCACCTGATAGGTAAGTTACTGATGGTCAAACATGTTTGACGACATACGGTTACCAATTGTTAAATAAATTGTCACATAATATCGATTTTATTCCGCCCAAGTGGTTTGGTATATGCCACCACTGTGATGTTGGTAATTTATAAACGAACATGCAAAATGGTGCACTACTGAGCAATATGCTTGCCCAATAGTAAGTAAGTTTTATTTATATAGCACGTTTTAAGTCAACTCGCATTGACACCAAAGTGCTTTACAAAAATAGATAATACGTTTGCATACCATAGAAAAAGGTTAACAAATAAAGAAAATGGACTCAACACATATAGAGCTCTACACAAACGTCCCCCCCCCCCCCCCCCCCCCCCCCACAGCAGAATCAAATTTCCACTGTGGGGAAAGGCACCAGAATGTTAAGTCCTCTTCCTCTGAAAACCCTCGAGGTCGGCCCATTTGTGGCCTTGCAGCCAGTCCGATGAATATACTCAATAGAACATACTCAATATTTCTAACTAGGTTTAATGCCCAGTGTCTATAGTGATGACAACTCCAGATTAGTCCATTTGCCACCATATTCTAGGTATGGGATATAGTTTGAACACTAGTATCTCAGCTCATTGGAAAGGTACAATGTTCAGTAGCTGGTAATGCTGCTACTATCCCAATTACTTTTGCCACGTAGTTGATAGGTGGCTAAATGTTACCATAACTGATAGCATTAATGAATACCAGATAGACAACGTTGTGGATGGGGTCAACGTAGATATCTGGATAATATGACAGAGCCCAGGCTAAAATAAGTTAGTAGCTAATGCAGCTGATATAGCTATATCCAAGGATAGTCTGTCGTTAATATATAGACATGCCATGACAAAATGTTCCTTAAGTGTCAGGGCTGGTTTGAAATTCTGGAATAGCTTCGGCTCATATAAGCCAATTCAATAATAAGTCAACTCAAATCAAGTCAAGTCAAGTTTATTTGTCACATACACATGCGAGATGTGCAGTGAATGAAAAGTGGCAATGCTCGCCATGGTTGCCCCATCCAGGTAAATTGTGGTATATCCGAAATCTTATATAAAAGGGTAATGAATAGTATGCATCTTTAAGTCGATGTCTACCATAAAGTATCCTTGGAATCCATGGTAGTAGTTACAAATTCCATAAGTGGGTATACCTGGTGAAATACTCAAGTGTTAACCAATGATGGTGCGACATTCACCATCTTGGGGTTTTTTGGTACCAAAGGCTCATATAAGATTTCTTATGACCCCTGGTATATATTTCCCAGTAGCTAGACCCTCATGTTTCTTAGTGGGAGGGTAGACCCTTTGGGGTGCAAGCTGAACTGGTGGCAAGATATTAATTCTATTCCCCTTGAATATTTTTTGGTATATAACTACCAAGAGTGATAGCTTTCCAACCAGGTGTGATTCCCCCCCCCCCTCCCCCTCCCCCCCCCCCCCCCCCTCTGTTAGTACAAACCCTTCACCTTTATGTGATGGTAGGAACCATACATATGTCTTCACTGTTGTTTGGTGGTGTGTTCATTTCTTCGGTTTCTGGTTCCTTGTCTGTAGAGATGGTGTTGTTGGGGGTGGCGCATTTTCCATGGGGCCCGCTCTGGACCCTGGCCAGAAAGGGCTTACTGGGGGTTGGCATGAGGGCCCCGAGCTTTCACCAGTACTCTTAAGTAGACGCCTACTGGTGGACGCGTAGAGGCACTGCTGTCTGGTTTTGTGTGGTGCTCATTCCAGGCCCTGCCCTCTTGATGCCGAATTTTTGGATACTTCGTCCAGTTTCTTAGGCTTGGTTTGATAACTTAGACAGATAGCAGGATCTGTGGTTGTGAGGTCGGCGTTCTCACAGTCCTGTACATTTTTTAAAGTTGAGGGCAGGTTTTATAACTTCCTGAGAAGTTGCGGAGCATCTGTGAACAGTAGGGTCAGGTGTTTTGCCATACTACCCTGCCCCTCTGGAATGAGCATGCGAAAATGATAGCCGACGTCAGGGATATCAAATGCAATTTAAGATATTTGGGTGTTTTAAAAAGCTATGCTCAATGTACCCCCCAATAATGGTGGGCACTTTGAGTAAATGCAATTTAGGGGAGGCGTGATGAAACCAGCGCCTCATGACTACCTGTCTTGGAGAGGTTTTGAAAAGAACAGGTAGTAAACTGGCCATCAGGTGAGACTGAAAAGGCCATCTCGCTAGTGGTGGAGCCACATAGCGGCCTCACCCAGCAGCTCTTCCTGATCCTGTATCTCAAGCATACTCCCGATATTCTTCAGCCAGTGACCCCGCTTCTTCACCAGCCCAGCCCTGGTCGCCATCGATCCCTCGACAAGGGAGATGGCCAGTGCTGTAGGCACTGGAGCGGGAGTGTTATGCTCCCTTGGCGGACTTGCCCCTGCTCCTGAGGCAAGTCTCGCTGGAGTTTTTGGCTCCATGACCTTACTCTGGCTTGGCGAACAGACACTTACTTGTTCTCGTTTGAAGTGCCGATTCCATCTTCTGTGTCTGTCTCCAGCCCGATGTTTGGTTGCTGGCTTTGCTGATAGAGGCTGCCTGCCGTTTTCGGGCGGCATTTCTGCGGTTCTCGGGCGGCGAGTCTCCTTGTCGGGAGATGCAGGGGTTACTGGCCGGTTTTGAATTTCCCTCCAGTCCGCTGCTGTTGGTCAGACAGCTGTTTAGCGGACTGGGCATCGGCTCAGTACCCGTCTGTGGACCGCAGCGTGTGCGGTCCCGTTGCCGCCTCTCCCCCCTCCACTGACGGGACGTTCCTTCCCAGGAGTCGAACGGGGGCCGCTTCCCTCTGTGCTGCTTTGCTGTCTCCAGTTCCCCTGGAGCAACAAAGTGGAGCAAAGACGCGAGTTTAACCTGTAGGTAAGTACTTACCTAACGGTCCGTTCCTTCAGGTTTGTAGCGGGAGCGCCCGTACTCCCGTTCGTCGCTGTTGCACTGCGTGAACGCAATGCCGCGCATGCGTGCTGGACGGGTTCTTCACGTAGTCACTCATGTGACTCCGAAGTAAAATTCTAAATTTTACTGCTTATAAGTTATAAAGGTATTTCCAAAATGCTTGTGATTTTACTTGTTTTGTGCATTATCTTATTACAAAGCATGCAAAAGGATACCTTCTCAGATAAATGATTTAAGATTTATCTGACTGCTGAACAATATCATCAATTCCTCCTGCAGGAAAACGTATAAATTAAGAAGCCATGGAATAACATATTTTTCACTCAATATACTGCTATCATAACACTGAAAATTACATGCAGCACATTATTACAATGGTGGAGCAGGGATAATGGTTCCTTATAAAAAAAATAATTTGGAACCCAGATTGTCTCCATGGGAATAGTTTAGGTATCCATGGTAATAACAAAATTAAGCCCATAGCAATAGGGATCTGGTGGAAGATGCCAATTACGGCGAGCTTTTTATAAATACATAACAGATAGGGTGTGCATATGTTGAACATTGAAGAGATGTTTAGTTCTGATCAATTAAATAACTAGTAGATAAGTTAAAGCAAGCACGTTCTAATTTTAAGTGTACATTACATTTAGTTGTTCTTACTCTGCTTGAAGATTTGTTTTTTAAATTGCAGAATGTAGAACAGAGTTGGGGAAAGGCTGTGGGACCAGGCCCAGCTGGTTCTTTGATCCTTGGTATTGTCTTCTAGTCAGGTACAGTGATCAACATATTAGTGAGCCTATTTTGTCTATGCACCACATGCTGGCCTGCAAGTGGAACCAGATTTTGGCTTGGTGGAACATACAGTCGAGATCCTTCAGCTCTCTACTACCGCCGCCCACCCATCGCTCGGTGGGCGGCGCGACTTTCGTCAGCAGCGGCCTCTGCAGTCCGTCTGCGTTTTTATTATTTTATGTCTATGTTTTTATGCAGTTTTTGTTATTTTTTGTTGGGGTATGTGTATGGGGGAGGGGGTGGGGGTGGTGTGGGGGTGGTGGGGGTAACTTTTAAATCTCTCCCTGCACGGGAGATCCGACCTTTTCTTTGTCGGGTCTCCGTTGTCGTTGGGGCTGCAACGAGGAGCGGCCTCCAACAGGAAGACCGGGGGCTGTGGTGCCGACTACTCACCTCACCGTCGCGGAGCTGGCCGAGTCCAGAGCGGGTGGAGCGGTGGTGGACGCTGCTGCGACCCGACCCCCGGAGATTCGGTGGCTGCAACTGCGGGTCTGGCGGACGGCGGCACCGGGAGCCCGCGGGTCCCTGGAGGAAGACCGCTTTTCAGGGCTCCCGCAACGGCGACTTCTCCCGCCCGTGTTGCGGGGTTGAAGAGCTCCTGGAGCGGGGCCTTACATCATCGCCCCGCGCGGCTTGGAATGGCTGTGGGACTCTGCGAGCGCACGCCGGGGGCTCTAACATCAAGAACCCGGTGTGCGACCTTGCATCACCCGGCGTGGCTTTAATGGCCGCGGGACAATCGCCATCGCCTGCCGGGGGCTTTGACTTTGACTCTGACATCGGGGGGGAGAGTGCAGTGGAGAGATAAGTTTTTTTGGCCTTCCATCACAGCAGTGTGATGGATGTTTATGTAAATTATGTTGTGTCTTGGGTCTACTTGTTTGTAATGTATGGCTGCAGAAACGACATTTTGTTTGGACCTCAAGGGGTCCATTACAATCCAGTCCGCCTGCTGGGCAGAATTGTCCAGCAGGTGAATCATATTTTTAATATTTACTGCCCAATTATAATACATAAAGTTAGGGAGCGCTAGACCCCCCCACTCTTTTCGTTTATTAAGGTGTGTTCTTTGTATTCTATGGGGTTTATAATCCCATATGAAATTTGTAATGTCTGAGTCCAATTTTTTGAAAAACTTCCCCCCCCCCCCCCCCCCCCCCCCCCCGTCCATTCCACCTATAAATATCTCTCTAACATTACGTTTCACATTCACCACTTTTTTTCTTATCTGACATCCTGGTCTCCTGATTTTCGACTGGCGTGGCAACCAATACTTGGTCCTGGTTTGAGATCAATCTTCTCCCCACAGCTTCCTTTGCAGCCGTCTTCAAAAAAATTGTGAGGCATTTTTCGGTCCATGGGGTACCTTAAACCCTCATGTCTGACAAAGGTGGCCAATTCACAAGCCAGTGTTTTAAGGACTTTGCAAAAGAATGGGACTTTAAGCACATCACCAGCAGTTTGGAGTACCCACAATATAACGGGCTGGCTGAGAGAGCTGCCCGCAGTGCAAAGGAGCTCATGGAGAAGTCCAGCAGGGCAGGTCTGATGTGTTTTTGGATCTTCTCAATCTCCGCAACATTCCACGTGATCCCATGTCTAGACAGACCAGGACTATTCTTCCTGTCTCAAAGCAGCTGCTCCAGCCACAAGTCTGTGTGCCCAAGGTGGTTCAGGCGTGTCTGCAGAGTAAAAGACTGACGCAGGAGGCGTACTACGACCATTCTAGTTGTCCTCTCAAACCATTGTCGGAGGGCCAGGTGGTCTGTCTCCAAACCCCGAATGGGTATGCGCGTAAGGGCACGGTCAAGAAGGTGGATCCGGTACCAGGGTCTTACTTGATTCAATCTGGCGGAGGTCTCTACAGACGAATCCGTAACATGCAGGGTTTTATTGGTTGTCAAGGAGGGATTTCCTGGTAAGGCAAGCTTATGAGGAAATTTATTTCTGTCATCCTGTTCGCAATTTTTTTTTAACGTTTCTTAACTATTGAATCGCTGGGTGAAAATCGGGACAGCTTCAATGCAATCAAAATCACGGATCGCAAGTTCAGGACAAAACAAAAGGTATTCACTGTCGGGTGTTTATTTAATATCTTATCTAGTTTTTAGTGTCATTTCATTTTAATTTGTTGTTGCGAAATATGTTATTTAGGCCCCAATATCGGCCGTGTCCTGCCTGCCTGCTGCGATTGTGTGCGCAAAATCATGGCGGCGGCCACAATCCAATCTCTGTATCATAATCCACAAACATCTATTTTCAAGATAATGTTATAAGAACATCTAAATTATCTATATTTTGTGTTATTCTATCCATGATCAATATTTTCATACTAAATATCTGACTAAAAACAGTACACAGTTTTTAGTCAGATATTTAGTATGAAAATCTTGATCATGGATAGACAATTACACAAAATATAGATTATTTAGATGTTCTTATGATATGATTGTGCAAAAAATAATGATTTTGATTATCCTGAGAGTGGATGTTTGTGGATTTAGAAAACATGTCTGTGCAAAACGGCCCTTGCCTGTTGCAGTGTTATAAACCGACAGAGTAAAATTTATGGGAATTCAATTCAACATTCAATTCCTTCGATTTGGCATAGAAATTCATGACAAAGTGATTTTAAACATCGTTATATTGTGAATTCTTGTGTGAAACATAGAAACATAGAAAATAGGTGCAGGAGTAGGCCATTCGGCCCTTTGAGCCTGCACCGCCATTCAATATGATCATGGCTGATCATCTAACTCAGTATCCTGCACCTGCCTTCTCTCCATACCCCCTGATCCCTTTAGCCACAACGGCCACATCTAACTCCCTCTTAAATATAGCCAATGAACTGGCCTCAACTACCTTCTGTGGCAGAGAATTCCAGAGATTCACCACTCTCTGTGTGAATGGGATCAGTTTGCTATTTTGATACTTTGGCCATTAAAAACAAATATTTTTAGCCTTTTCTTAAGAATGGGATAGATGTTTAGATCTAGTAATTGAATTTAGATGAATTTAATTGATTTGATGACTGATGAATATGAATTTTTTGTTGGGTATTTACTATTTGTTTTAACGTTACAATAATATTAAAGTTCTAATCTTAAGAATATCACATTTTTGAATTTTCAAGGCAGTCTGGGTGTTTATTATTATTTCCGTCACAATGGTTAATTTTGTAATTAGCTACTTAATTAGGTAATTAACTAATTATATACCTTAATTTCTGGTCATCCAAGTAAGATGTATCATATTTGTTTCAGAATGCTTCAATCTACCATTACCGAAAATTTCATTCAGTTCTATTATTTTTTAAGAAAGTTATGGGCTTTTATGTCAATTGACTGTCCTTGATCACAGCTTTTGTGTTCAGTCAATGGAAAAGCAATAGGAACAAGATACTAATTTCCAAGTATGAAAATGACCATAACCTTTTTAATACTGAAGATATGAAAGTGAATTAGGTATCAAATTAAAGTTATTTTATGCTTTATCTGATGGGATAAATTACAGGTTTGATTTTTAAAATCTCAAAATGTTGTAACATTCCTACCTCAACCCTCTGTGAGTCCCATTTATAATCTGGATATTTGGAAGATGACAAATTATTCATCCACTTTCTTCACCGTCAATCCTTTCAACTTCCTCAGATGCAGGTCATCGGACCTTGGGGATTTATTACATTTCAGACCCAATTTATCCAAATTATACATTTTTAACCGAGGATTGGCGTACTGCGCATGTTGTTCCATTGTTTAAAAAGGGTTCTAAGAGTAAACCTAGCAATTATAGACCTGTTAGTTTGACTTCAGTGGTGGGCAAATTAATGGAAAAGATACTTAGAGATAATATATATAAGCATCTGGATAAACAGGGTCTGATTAGGAACAGTCAACATGGATTTGTGCCTGGAAGGTCATGTTTGACTAATCTTCTTGAATTTTTTGAAGAGGTTACTAGGGAAATTGACGAGGGTAAAGCAGTGGATGTTGTCTATATGGACTTTAGTAAGGCCTTTGACAAGGTTCCTCATGGAAGGTTGGTTAAGAAGGTTCAACTGTTGGGTATAAATGCAGGAGTAGCAAGATGGATTCAACAGTGGCTGAATGGGAGACGCCAGAGGGTAATGGTGGATGGCTGTTTGTCGGGTTGGAGGCATGTGACTAGTGGGGTGCCTCAGGGATCTGTGTTGGGTCCTTTGTTGTTTGTCATGTACATCAATGATCTGGATGAAGGTGTGGTAAATTGGATTAGTAAGTATGCAGATGATACCAAGATAGGGGGTGTTGTGGATAATGAAGAGGATTTCCAAAGTCTACAGAGTGATTTAGGCCATTTGGAAGAATGGGCTGAAAGATGGCAGATGGAGTTTAATGCTGATAAATGTGAGGTGCTACACCATGGCAGGACAAATCAAAATAGGACGTACATGGTAAATGGTAGGGAATTGAAGAATGCAGTTGAACAGAGGGATCTGGGAATAACCGTGCATAGTTCCTTGAAGGTGGAATCTCATATAGATAGGGTGGTAAAGAAAGCTTTTGGTATGCTAGCCTTCATAAATCAGAGCATTGAGTATAGAAGCTGGGATGTAATGTTAAAATTGTACAAGGCATTGGTGAGACCAAATCTGGAGTATGGTGTACAATTTTGGTCGCCCAATTATAGGAAGGATGTCAACAAAATAGAGAGAGTACAGAGGAGATTTACTAGAATGTTGCCTGGGTTTCAACAACTAAGTTACAGAGAAAGGTTGAATAAGTTAGGTCTTTATTCTCTGGAGCGCAGAAGGTTAAGGGGGGACTTGATAGAGGTCTTTAAAATGATGAGAGGGATAGACAGAGTTGATGTGGACAAGCTTTTCCCTTTGAGAATAGGGAAGATTCAAACAAGAGGACATGACTTCAGAATTAAGGGACAGAAGTTTAGGGGTAACATGAGAGGGAACTTCTTTACTCAGAGAGTGGTAGCGGTGTGGAATGAGCTTCCAGTGGAAGTGGTGGAGGCAGGTTCGTTGGTATCATTTAAAAATAAATTGGATAGGCATATGGATGAGAAGGGAATGGAGGGTTATGGTATGAGTGCAGGCAGGTGGGACTAAGGGAAAATAATTGTTCGGCACGGACTTGTAGGGCCGAGATGGCCTGTTTCCATGCTGTAATTGTTATATGGTTATATGGTTATTAACATGTGGCACAGAGGTAGAGTTGCTGCCTTACAGTGCCGGAGACCCGGATTTGATCCTCACTACGGGTGCTGTCTGTACAGAGTTTGTACGTTCTCCCTGTGACTGCATGGGTTTCCTCCGGGTGCTCCGGTTTCCTCCCACATTCCAACGTCGCGCAGGTTTGTAGGTTAATTGGCTTTTATAAAAATGATCCCTAGTGTGCAGAATAGAACTAGTGTACGGGGTGATCGTAGGTCGGGGTGGGCTCGGTGGGTCGAAGGGCCTGTTTCCATGATGTATCTCTTTTCTAAACAAAACTAAAAGCCAATGACTTTGAATCCTTCATTCACTCTCGATACTCCAATATTTCTGCTTTCTACTTTAACTTCTGGAAGATACAAAACATTTTGATGAATTTCCCTCCCTATTGTCACAATATGGTTTGTCATGTCACAATACGAGTATTACTGCCCTCACCTCTTTTCCATTTTTCTTCTCCATACTACAATCAGACTGAAAAATAATCTTGATCCAAAACGCCACCTCTCCTTGTCCTGCAGAAAAGGTGCCTGACCCAATTATCTAATCCTTGGGTCGCGGTTGAGGGGCCAGAGTGCCAAATATTTCCTGAGATCCACCACAATCCCACTCATAATCATACTGAGCTTGTTGATCATATAAGTTAGTGTTTCGAGAATATATTTTCCATCATTGCAGACAATCCTAACACTACATATACAATGAATTAGATGCAGAAAGGCTTACTCAGCTGACTAATAAGGGTATCAACCGAAAATGTCACCCATTCCTTCTCTCCAGGGATGCTGCCTGTCCAGCATTTTGTGTCTATCTTTGGTTTACACTAACATTTGCAGTTCCTTCCTACACATTGACCTTGGCAGATTATGTGTGAACTGACTGTATGAATAAAGGGCCTGTCCCATTTGGGCGACATTTTAGGTGTTTCCCTGATGCCCCAGGATTTTGGAACGTTCAAAATCCTTGCGCGACATCTGCGTGTCTTATCATGTTGTACGCCCTTGTGGTGTACGGGTGACGGGTGACGGGTGGCGGGTGGTGACGCGTGGTGACGCACGGTCATTGTCTATACTCATTTATTTTGTGTCATCGTGCATCACCACCCGTCACCCGTACGTTGTCGTGCGTGGTGATGCATCAAGATGCATAGAAACATAGAAACATAGAAAATAGGTGCAGGGGGAGACCATTTGGCCCTTCGAGCCAGCACCGCCATTCATGGTGATCATGGCTGATCGTCCCCAATCAATAACCCGTGCCTGCCTTCACCCCATATCCCTTCATTCCACTAGCCCCTAGAGCTCTATCTAACTATGCATCGCGGCGCGTCCCCTTTTGTAGGGAAGCTGGTTAATCAAATGACATCACTCACCCCAGATGACGCAACTGTCGTATCGTGCCGTATCGTGTCGCGGGTGGCCGCTTGATGGCTGTGACGTCACAGGCGCTGTCCTATGCTGCCATATGCTGTTGCGTGCTGTCGCATGCTGTCATATGGTGATGCACGGTGATGCGCGCCTTGTCCCATGGTGAAGCATGGTGACGCGTGGAAATTGGTGACGTATGGTGACGCGGAGTGACGTACCTTGACGCAGCTGTGTCGCACCCTGTCGTACTACTTGACGGTTTTCAGGCGACATCGGGCATCAGTCACTGACAGCCGGGCATGAGACACTGACAGCCGTCGTCGCCCATAAAATCGAAAAGTGGGACAGGCCCTTTACTAATTCATTATGTAAAAGGACAAATGTGGGTCCCTTGAAGACAGAAACAGGTGAATTTATTATGGGGAACAAGGAAATGGCAGAAGAGTTGAACAGGTAGTTTGGTTCTGTCTTCACTAAGGAAGACACAAACAATCTCCCAGATGTACTAGGGGACGGAGGACCTAGGGTGATATAGAAAATGAAGGAATTTCACATAAATCAGGAAATGGTGTTGGGTAGACTGATGGGACTGAAGGCTGATAAATCCCCAGGGGCTGATGGTCTGCATCCCAGAGTACTCAAGGAGGTGTCCCTAGAAATCGTGGATGCATTGGTGATCATTTTCCAATGTTCTATAGATTCTGGATTCGTTCCTGTGGATTGGAGCGTACCTAATGTTATCCCACTTTTAAAGAAAGGAGTTAGAGAGAAAACAGGGAAATATAGACCAGTTAGCCTGACATCAGTGGTGGGGAAGATGCTGGCGTCGATTATTAAAGATGTAATAGCGACACATTTAGATAGCAGTAACAGGATTGGTCCGAGTCAGCATGGATTTACGAAGAGGAAATCATGCTTGACAAATCTTCTGGAATTTTTTTGATGATGTAACAAGTAAAACGGACAAGGGAGAGCCAGTGGATGTAGTGTACCTTGTCTTTCAGAAAGCCTTTGATAAGGTCCCTCACAGGAGATTAGTGGGAAAAATTAGATCACATCGTATTGGGGGTAGGGTATTGCCATGGATAGAAAATTGGTTCGCAGTCAGTAAACAAAGAGTAGGGATTAACGGGTCCCTTTCAGAATGGCAGGCAGTGACTAGTGGGGTACCGCAAGGCTCGGTGCTGGGACCCCATCTACTTACAATATATATTAATTATTTAGATGAAGGAATTAAAAGTAACATCAGCAAATTTGCAGATGACACAAAGCTGGGTGGCAGTGTGAACAGTGAAGAGGATGCTATGAAGATGCAGGGTGACTTGGGCAGGTTGGGTGAATGGGAAGATGCATGGCAGATGCAGTTATAATATGGATAAATGTGAGGTTATCCACTTTGGTTGCAAGAACAGGAAGGCAGATTATTATCTGAAAGGTGTCAGGTTAGGAAAAGGGGAAGTACAACGAGACCTTGGTGTCCTTATACATCAGTCACTGAAAGTAAGCATGCAGGTTCAGCAGGCAGTAAAGAAAGGTAATGGCATGTTGGCCTTCTTGCCATAGAGGGAGTACAAAGGTTCACCAGACTGATTACTGGGATGCCAGGACTTTCATATGAAGAAAGACTGGATAGACTCGGCTTGTACTCGCTAGAATTTAGAAGATTGAGGGGGATCTTATAGAAACTTACAAAATTCTTAAGGGGTTGGACAGGCTAGATGCAGGAAGATTGTTCTCGATGTTGGGGAAGTCCAGAACAAGGGGTCACAGTTTAAGGATAAGGGGGAAATCTTTTAGGACCGAGATGAGGAAAACATTTTCACACAGAGAGTGGTGAATCTCTGGAATTCTCTGCCACAGAACGTAGTTGAGGCCAGTTCATTGGCTATATTTAAGAGGGAGTTAGATGTGGCCCTTGTGGCTAAAGGGATCAGGGGGTATGGAGAGAAGGCAGGTACAGGATACTGAGTTGGATGATCAGTCATGATCATATTGAATGGCGGTGCAGGCTCGAAGGGTCGAATGGCCTACTCCTGCACCTATTTTCTATGTTTCTATGTTTCTATAACGAGAGGAGTTGAGTGTTGGAGCAAAGAGGTCCTTCTGCAGTTGTACAGAGCCCACACCAGGAGTATTGTGTGCAGTTTTGATCTCCTAATTTGAGGAAGGACATTCTTGCTATTGAGGGAGTGCAGTGTAGGTTTACAAGGTTAATTCCCGGGATGGCAGGATTGTCATATGATGAAAGAATGGAGCAACTGGGCTTGTATTCACTGGAATTTAGAAGGATGAGAGGGTATGTTATCGAAACATATGCAATTATTAAGGGATTGGACAGGCTGGATGCAGGAAACATGTCCTAGATGTTGGGGAGTCGAGAACCAGGAGCCACAGTTTAAGAATAAGGGGTAGGTCATTTAGAAGTGAGATGAGGAAAAACCTTTTCACACCGAGAGTTGTGAATTTGTGGAATTATCTGCCTCAGAAGGCAGTGGAGGCTGATTCACTGGATGCATTTAAAAGAGAGTTAGATAGAGCTCAGGGCTAGGGATATGGGGAGACGGCAGGAATGGGGTACTGATTGTGGATGATCAGCCTTGATCACATTGAATGTGGCTTGAAGGGTCGGATGGCCCACTGTACCTATTGTCTGTGTCTATGTATCTATGACACAAGGACTTAAGTGCTGGAGTATCTCAGCAGATCAGGCAGCATCTCTGGAGAACATGGATAGGTGATGCTTACTGATAGCCACTTGACACAATGCCACATGAGTTGTTGCGAAATTATATTGTCCAGGTCTATCAATTTCTTCAGATTGATTGGAGGTGGAGTAGAAAACAGGAAAAGGGGCGAAGCAGGATAAACCCTAGGTAGACGGAGAGAGCTGTCCTTGATAGGCAGATGGTTGGAATAAAGGTCTGAGATAAGAACGGAAGGTGTGACAGGTTTGAAGAGTGTCGGTTGTGAAGCCAGAATGAGGAAAGTAGCAGGAGGGTCGAGAGGGGAGAAATATGTGGGTGCAGGTGGGGAACAGGTGAGAGAAGGGTTGGGAGAGAAAGGATGATTGTGTGTGTGTGTGTGTGTGTGTGTGTGTGTGTGTGTGTGTGTGTGTGTGTGTGTGTGTGTGTGTGTGTGTGTGTGTGTGTGTGTGTGTGTGTGTGTGTGTGTGTGTGTGTGTGTGTGGAGGGGGGGGGGGGGTTAGAGGTTACCTGAAATTGGAAAATTCAATGTTCATACCATTAGGTTTGTAAGCTACCCAAGAGGAATAGGCGGTTCTACTCCTCCAGTTTGCATGTGGCCTCACTCTGGTAACAGAAGAGGCCCAGGACAAAATGTCAGGGAGGGAATATAATTTAGTTGTTTAACAGAGATTATTTTAATTTAGATGTTTTATGAACAGTATTATTTATTAACCTATGCCTGATTTTCAGTGTTAAACTTACAGTCATCTCAACTTTCTGAGCATTTTAAGAAGCTGGGAATTACTGGACCTATTAATATAGTTTTCCTCCAACCATCCTGATAGGCATTTGATAGAATGCCACAGGAGTTACTGATGAATTATACTGTCAATATCTATCAATTAGTCTTCAGCAGACCAAGGCGTGGCAGTTCCGTGTAAGTATACTACACTTAATAAATTAGTGTAATAATAAATTAGTGTAGTATCCTTAAATACTGAAATTAGTCAGGTCTTTAAAAACAATTCTGTCAAATTTCCATTCTCCCTGGAAATCTGTTCTTAAAACTGACACTTTTTCATTGTAATGTTAAAGTACATATATTAAAAGAAAGATAGAATCTGAACTAGGTAGTTGTAGGTTTGCAGATAAGAAATGCAGAAAATTTGGGTCACTTCTGTAACTCCAATTTTAACAAGGCTATTCAATTACAATTTTAATTATAGCTTTGCATCTCCGATAAAGAAATGCATATGACACAATGCACTTGTGAATTATTGTTGTTTGGTAGGGAACATGACAGCCAATTTACACATAACAAATTCCATCAAACATCATTGCCATAAGGATACGATTATATGTTTCAGTCATAATAAATCAGGGATGATTTTCAGATGGAATACCAGGCATGGCTCCTTGCTCTTGAATATAGTGCTTTAAGATCTGCTCTGCCCACCTGACAGCAAGGGTCTCAACCCAAAACGTCACCTATGCCTTTTCTCCAGAGATGCTGCCTGACCCGCTGAGTTATTCCAACTTTTTTTGTCTAACTTCGGTTTAATCCAGCATCTGCAGTTCCATCCTACACATTAAGAAAGAATACATTGGAAATGTTCAGCAGCTTAGACGTTTCTTCTGTATTCATTCCAGAATGTCAGCATCCATATTTGTTTTTAAATGTCATTGTCGGGGTAGAACATGACTCTCTCAGCACTGTGCTGAAATGTCAGCCTGCATTTTGGTGTTTAAGCCTAAAGGGCCTGTCCCACTTGGGTGACCTAATCGGCGAGTTAAAAAGAGTGTCTTCGACCGCCCAGCTCGAGGGCACTCGCCTGGAAAGCCTCGAACTGGATCGACCGTCCGCATTGAAACCGTGAGCTGAATCGACCCGTCCGCATTGAAACCGCGAGCTGAATCGACCCGTCCACGTTGAAACCGTGAGCTGGATCGACTGACCGCACCCACACACGTATAATAGTTTAGCGGGCATTTATCCTACCGGTAGGTCTTCCTAGGTCCTGAAACTCCAATGAGCCAATTAAAATGCCCGGTCAGCAAAGGAGATTGCCTACGGCTGACCTCGACTGACTATAACTACATAGCGACCCCATTCCATTGCACTACGAGTTAAAAAGAACCATGCCGATCAAATTTTACACGCGGAAAATATGCTGAAAATTTTTCCGCGACCTAGCTGAGGCCGCAAGTGTTCGGGAACTTAATTCGAGCATGAAGGAGAGTTCCAGCGACCACATAGGACCTCCTAGGACCTCGTTTCGACCATGCTGCGAGTTTGAGTCGAGGGCAAATTCTTCCAAACTCGCAGATTAGGTCGCCTAAGAGGCACAGCCCCTTAAGGAATCCACCTTGCAAACCACAAACTTCAGACCCACATGTAAAATTGCTACAATCAATCCCCACTTCACACTTCTTATAGACAATAGACAATAGGTGCAGGAGTAGGCCATTCGGCCCTTCATGCCAGCACTGCCATTCAATGTGATCATGGCTGATCACCCCAATCAGTACCCCGTTCCTGCCTTTCCATATCCCCTGACTCCGCTATCTTTAAGAGTCCTATCTAGCTCTCTCTTGAAAGCATCTAGAGAACCTGCCTCCACCGCCCTCTGAGGCAGAGAATTTCACAGACTCACAACTCTCTGTGAGAAGAAGTGTTTCCTCATCTCCGTTCTAAATGGCTTACCCCTTATTCTTAAACTGTGACCCCTGGTTCTGGACTCCCCCAAACATCAGGAACATGTTTCCTGCCTCTAGCGTGTCCAAACCGTTAATAATCTTATATGTTTCAATAAGATCCCGTCTCATCCTTCTAAACTCCAGAGTATATTGTCCACTAATCTCCTATGTGGGACCTTACTGATGTGCTTTCTGAAAGTCCAGGTACACTACATCCACTGGCTCTCTCTTGTCCATTTTCCTAGTTACATCCTCAAAAAATTCCAGAAGATTAGTCAAGCATGATTTTCCTTTCGTAAATCCATGCTGACTTGGACCAATCCTGTTACTGCTATCCAAATGTTTGGCTATTTCATCTTTTATAATTGACTCCAGCATCTTCCCCACCACCGATGTCAGGCTAACTGGTCTATAATTCCCTGTTTTCTCCCTCCCGCCTTTCTTAAAAGGTAGGATAACATTAGCTACCCTCCAATCCACACAAACCGATCCTGAATCTATAGAGCATTGGAAAATGATCACCAATGCGTCCACGATTTCTAGAGTCACTTCATTAAGTACCCTGGGATGCAGACCATCAGGCCCTGGGGATTTATTAGCCTTCAATCCCATCAGTCTACCCAACACCATTTCCTGCCTAATGTGGATTTCCCTCAGTTCCTCCGTCACTCCAGATCCTCCGGCCACTAGTCAAGAGATAAGATTGTTTAATTGTCATATGCACTGGGACTGGAACATTGAAATTCCTACTTGCTGCAGCTTTACAGACACACAACAAATAAATATATAATACGTTATCAGTAATACTAGGTAAACCAGATAATTATATTACAAACCAAAGTATGTTGTGCAATATTAATAGTATACAGTCAATAATATTTTGATACTGAGATAACATTGCTGTTAGGTTTCTGTAGGGTGGTTCAAGAACCTGGATTGATGGGAAGAAGCTGTTCTTGAACATGGAGGTGATGGTTCTCAGGCTCCTGTACCTACTACTAGATGGTAGCAGCGAGATGAGAATGTGACCAAAATGCTGTGGATCTTTGATTATATGAGATGGCTTATAGAGGCAACACTTCCTGTAGATCCCTTTGAAAGTGGGGAGGCAATATCCATAATGGACTCTACAAAGTCCACCACTTTTTGCAGCCTCTTTCATTCTTGGGAATTGAGTTATTGGATCAGCCTGTGATGCACCAGTTCGTATGCTCTCCACTGTACACAGGCAGAGACTTGACATGCTGAAGCTCCTCAAACGTTTACGGAAGTAGAAATGCTGCTGAGCGCACAATGCTCCAAATTCAACCTAACCAAAGTCTGAGGAAGAAACCTCTTCATCCAGTGGCAGGTGAGCCTTTGGAAGCTTAGTCACTGAGTATATTCAAGGCAGAATTAATACATAACATTAGTTATCATTATTCTTCCTTTAGTTATCAAGGGAAGCAAGGAATATGAACAATGTAGGAACTGGAACTGAGGTGAAAGTTCAGCCACCATCGTGTGAATGGCAGAGTACGCATGAGGGACTGAATGGCCTGCTCTAGCTTCTATTTCTTATATCAACTCAGAATTATGTACAATAATTTTTTTCTTTGACTACAAAGAACAAGTTCAATGCATGAAATCAATTGTTATATTTGTCAAGAAATGTTAGTTATATTAAACAAAAGCACATTGTCACAGGAAATGTGTGTACATTAACTCGGCAGAATAGCACAGCTTCTTGTAGAAGTTTTAGTATGGCCTTTTCTAGACACTCGGACTGTACCCTAGCATGTACCCTGGTTCAGCTGGTGTTTACAACCTTGTAATGCAAGGATTGGCTTGCTTTTCCTGATATTATCTTACAGCGCAGAGTGGGCGTGGCAAGAAGATGAAGGTAATGATGTTTCTGATCCAGATAAATTCTCCTTTACATGTAATTTTAGTTTCAATAGCACAGTGGTCTTTGGATGCTGAACAAAATTATACTGTACTTTTCCCAAGTTTCTCAAACAAAATAATTACTTCAATACACCTTGGAGACCACAAGGGTAGGTGGTCAAAAAAATAGGCTCCTTTGTGAACTGGTTAAATGCTGCAGCCTGCAGAGTCCATGTTTATCCAACACACAGGACTCATTCATTGCCTAACCAGAGCCTTAAGGTTCATGGACTAATGATCTGATTGATTGATTGATTCAGACGTTTTTAGAGTACGCATGATATGAGAAGTAGAGGATTTTAAATAATGTATCCTTAATATTGGAGATGCTATTGTGCTACAATTCTGACTTTCAGCTTCCAAGGGTGGCCCAATGAGACTATATGTCAGAAATTCTGACATATATTGTGTGTGAGTCTGTTTCTTTTTAATCTATCTTTCTAACCATAATAATCAACAAAACACAATGTTAACAACTAGACGAATCAGTTACGCAGTAGTAAACCATTCTAATTTTTCCCCACGATGACAATAATAATTTATTACTTTAATGAGCCTGAGAGCAGCGAGTGATAATTATGTATTTATTTTTTAATTCATGATCTCACAAACTATCTTTTCCAAACCTAAGCCTTAGCCGTCTGCAACTAAACTCTTAGATAGGTGCGAATGGATTGACCCTCTTGATAAATTAAGATCAAATGTTTTGGAAAGCAGTCAATAATGCTTTCACTAAATAATCTCCACTGGTCATTGAATTAGATACGATGGAGCAGGAAACTATAAAAAGGAGTCAGTTGTTCTCTTGATCATTCTCCTTGTTCATTGCACTGAATTACTTTTAATGGAGTATCATTTTATAAATATCAAATATGAGCACTGAAATTAGGACAAGTGCTGCTGATTGCGTACGCAGCAGAATGCAGGTTTAAAAGACGAGCTACCACTGCTGGGATTCCAATGAACCCTTGAGTGCATTTTCTTTTTAATTATTAATCTTCAATTTTAATACAAGTATTAAGAGCAGACGAACAAACAAAGCTCCAGAGAAAACTGCAAAAAGGAATAGCAACTCAAAGGGGAAGTTATCATGCAAAATGTTCTCTTCCCGAAAACAAAATACGAATGTCTAATATAAAATAAATGTGATTGATAATATGACAATATTTTGCCAAAGTTGTGGCTGGTTTGCATTGTACATTGGCAGCTATGAGCTTCAGTAGGATGCAAAATGTATGATTTCTTTTGAGAAGCTCATGCCAAACCAGAAGCTTTCAACCTAATTTATTGAGGAAATGCGCCACTGTGGAATTCAAGCTAACTGACAATCTGACTGATTAAAGCAAGCATGCTAATGGCTTTTGCAGGCCACACTCCAATTTCCCTGTGCCCTACTTCTGACCTGCATCGCCAGGGATTTGCACTGGCCCATTCACCTGACTACTGTTGTTCACCTAAACCACGTAATTTATTCACAGGTTCCAGTGCTCGTTGCAGCCATTGGAGTGAAATAGTTTACCAGATCGTGCTAAACCCATAATCATTTAAACCAACCCCTGCCCTCAAGAGAATGTGTCAGGAATGAAATGGCTGACTGGTGGGTGACATCCTTCTCGCTAAATTTCAGCACCATCCACCATTGTCTCTTTTTCATAAGTTTTCTTTGTTCAGGGAATGGACGGGTAGGGATGACATACAAACAGAGGAGATTAGTATTTGTGTAGAAAGGAACTGCAGATGCTGGTGTATACCAAAGATAAACACAAAAAGCTGGAGTAACTCAGTGGGACAGGCAGCATCTCGGGAGAGAAGGAATGGGTGACGTTTCAGGTCGAGACCTTAGTTTAACTTGGCAACTTGTTTGGTGTAGACATTGTGGATCGAAAGGCCTGTTCCCGTGCTGCACTGTTCTATGTTCTGTGTTCATTGCCCCATCAAGGCAGTAAAATACTCACCAGCAGCAGACAAACTACAGTCATTGTAAATTGGTGTTAACTTAGCGGGGACACATGCAATCTAAGTGAGGGAAGATCTGATGGAATGCTTTGTTTGAAGGCCTTGTGGGTGGTCATGATGCGTGTGGGTTACTGGATGGGATCCTCAGGATCCTGAGCCTTCTGTTGTCTTGGCTCAATAGGTGCCATCTTGACAGACAGTGCTGGGCATATCCTCTCCTCCTGTGGGCACTTTCCCACTTGCCAGCCTTGCTGGTCCAGCGCTTCCCTGTCTACCTCATCACCCTTTCCCAGGGCTGATATCCAGTGAGTCCCCACCTGCTGAGCCTTATATCCATTTATATATGGCCTTCCACTAGTGGGAATGTGCAGGACTAGAATTCAGCCTCAGAATTAAAGGACTTTCTTTTAGGAAGGAGATGAGGAGGAATTTCTTTGGTCAGAGGGTGGTGAATCTATGGAATTCTATGCTACAGAAGGCTGTAGAGGCCAAGTCAGTGGATATATTTAAGAACGAGATACATAGATTCTTGATTATGTCGGATGTCAGAGGTTATAAGGAGAAGGCAGGAGAATGGGGTTAGGAGGGAGAGATAGATCAGCCATGATTAATTGGCAGAGTAGACTTAATGGGCCGCATGGCCTAATTCTGCTCCTTTCACTTATAATCTTATGATCTCTCAGCCTGCACAGATCCCTGGCTAATTTGTTCTTGAATTGTTCTAATTGATCTGTCTGTTTCTCATAAGTGCCTCTCTCTGTCTCTTTCAGTATCTAACTGTTCCGTCAATATGCCCAGCTCTGCTTGTATACTGTCTTGCTGTTCTCTGCATTTGTCCCTTTCCCTCTGTACTTCTACTTCTTCTTATCGAGTCCACACACAAGATTAGAAGTTGTTCAGCCGGAGCTGAACACACATCTTGGCATCTGCATACAATAGTGTCTGTCTTGTCGCTTCTTGTGCTTCTTGTGCGTGGTGGTAGAAAGATTGGTGAAAACATGGGCGCGACGTGAATGCTCTTTCCTTGACCCCTGTACTTCTACTAGTGGAAGACTATGTGATTCCTGACACATTGCTCTCTCCTGCAAATACCCATGCAATGTGCCTGGAATCTCATTATTAAGGAATGGAAGGATATAGATCATATGCAAGCAGACGGATTAATTTCAATTGGCATCATGTTAACCACAGACATTGTGGATATTAACATTTACATATATACATTGAGGAAATATTTAAAGTCATTCCCATTTTCACAGTAGATTTATTATTTTTGGCAGTTCCTTCCCTTTCACCTGTATACACCTATCATGTGTGGAATATAGACACAAAATGCTGGAGTGGGGCAGGCAGCATCTCTGGATGGAAGGAATGGGTGACATTTCGAGTCGAGACCCTTCTTCAGACTGAGGGTCAGGGGAGAGGGAGACACAGAGATATGGAATGGTAAGGTGTGAAAATGAGAGAACAAAGGGGATGAAGTGCAAGGAAAATGTAAAATAGATCATTATTGGCCAGCGGAAGGTGACAACGAGGCGTACAAAGATAAAGTTTAATCAGGAGGACTGTCAGACTGGTCGGACCATACAAGCCCATGGCTCCCTGAAAGTGCCAATGCAAGTGGATAGGGCGGCAACATTCATTGCCACAAAAGGCTGTGGAGGCCAAGTCAATAGGATATTTTTAAGGCAGAGATTGATAGATTCTTGTCGGAGAACTAGGATCGGGGAAGGATGGAGAGAGAAAGCCACGTGTGGTTTTGCCATCTCTCTTCCAGCTTTCTCCCCCTTACTACAATCAGTTTGAAGTAGGGTCCCAACCCAAAACATGTCCTCCGTAGATGCTGTCTGACCAGTTGAGTTACTCCACCACTTTACGTGTTCTTTGCTCAAAATTCCAGCATCTTCAGTGTCTTGTGTCACAATCACTCTGGTGAGCCTCTTCCACATCCTCTCCAATGCTGCAACATCCTTCCTGTGGTGTGACAACCGCATCTCCGCACTATACTCCAAATTAAAGTTTTATACAGCTACAACAAGACTTCCTGATATTTACACTCAATGCCCCGTCTGAGGATTGCAAACATGCCTCTTTCATAAGTTCATAAGTGTTAGGGGCAGAATTAAGCCATTCAGCCCATTAAGTCTACTCCACCATTCAATCTTTCCCTCTCAACTTCATTTTCTCCTGCCTTCTCCCCATAACCCCTGACACCCACCAAAATCAAGAATCTATCAATCTATGCCTTCGAAATATCCATTGACTTGGCCTCCACAGCCTTCTGTGGCAATGAATTTTGCTGCCCTATCCATTTGCATTGGCACTTTCAGGGAACTATGGGCTTGCATGGTACAACACATCCACTGAGGATCTAATGTTAGACAGCTGCAGTCTGTCTTTTTCTTTGCTGGGGCCAGAAGCTCCAGAAAATGGTATTGCCAGAGTTGCAGGTGAGATCGCTGTGGAAACAATAGCAATGGCTGCTGCAGCAATCCAGCAGTAAGCTTGCCTGTAGGATCTCCATGGAGACAGCAGCATGTGGGTGTTTTACAACAGGACTCCTCAGCTCGGTTAAGTCAATGCATGAGGAGATTGTCTTTCATGATTCGAAGTAATCATTGGCCTACGTCAGCTCAACCTAAGCAGCTTTGCCTCTGGCTATAAACGCTGTGTAGCTCTTACTGTCTATCCATAGGCTCAATACAAGCTTTGACAGTTGACAAGAGCATCATCGGTCAGTTTGCCGTCTGCAAAATGTTGATCAGATGACTGGTGTCTTTTACATAATGAGACAATAAGATCATTTTCCCAAAGACGATGTCTCTCACGTTTAGTCATTGTCATAGAGTCATAGAGTCATAGAGTGAGACAGTGTGGAAACAAGCCCTTGAGCCCAACTTGCCCACCCCGGCAAACATGTCCCAGATACACTAGTCCCACTTGCCGTGCTTGGTCATATCCCTCCAAACCTGTCCTATCCATGTGCCTGTCTATCTGTTTCTTGAATGTTGGGATAGTCCCTGTCTCAACTACCTCCTTTGGCAGCTTGTTCCATACACCCACCACAATTTGTGTGAAAAAATTACCCCTCAGATTCCTATCTTTTCTCCTTCACCTTAAACCTATGTTCTCTGGTCCGTGATGCATCTACTCTGAGCAAAAGATCACCCCTCATCCTCCTGCACCACAAGGAATAGAGTCCCAGCCTACTCAACCTCTCCCTATAGCTCAGACCCTCCAGCCCAGGCAACATCCTTGTAAATCCTCTCTGTACCCTTTCCAGCTTGACAATATCATTTCTATAACATGGTGCCCAGAACTGAACACAATACTCTAAATGTGGCCTCACCAACGTCTTACACAACTGCAACATAACCTCCCAACTTCTAAACTCAATACACTGACTGATGAAGGCCAATGTGCCATACGCTTTTTTGACCACCCTATCTACCTGTGACTCCACCTTCAAGGAACCATGCACCTGCACTCCTAGATCCCTCTGTTCTACACACTGCCCAGAGCCCTCTGTTCTACACACTGCCCAGAGCCCTACCTTTCACTGTGTAGGTCCTGCCCATGTTGGACTTCCCAAAATGCAACACTTCACATTTCTCTGTATTAATTTCCATCAACCATTCCTCAGCCCACCTGGCCAAATGATCAAGATCATGCTGCAGTTTTTCACAACCATCTTCTCTATCTGCAAAACCATCCACTTTTGTATCATCTGCAAACTTGGATTGATACCACAGCTGGACTTTTCCTGTTGGAATTGACTGGATGTATGTTTTTTAGCTTCATCTGCACCGAAGATTAGCCACTACTTGTGTCAAAATGACAACAGTCCCTCCATGTGATACTCACAAGCAACCTAAAGGGGATGCTCAGTTTATATCACCAGAGCGACTTGACTAGACTTTACCTCCATCTCATTGCCACTCTAACCTCTCTGCCGTTTGGCATCATACATGAATCCACAAACATCAATGGACATTCGAAGAGTCAACGTTAAATGCAACTATTTCAGATAATAACCATTGTGTCACGCATTCCCATCATTGTTTTCCTTTTTTGTTCTCACTTCTACTTCTGGTATTTCAGACTTTATCCACCTCTCCAAATGCTACCATTACCAGACATCAGCATTCACCAGTATCTCGCCTGGTCTGCACCACCACCACTTCTATCATGGAGCCACAAAAGGACTTGCAGATACTGAAATCTCAAACAAAATACAAAATTCTGGAGGAACTCAGCAGGTCAGGCAACACTATGGAGGGAATGGATAGGCAATGTTTCGGGTTTGGATCCTTCTTCAGACTTGTATCTACTTGTATCATTCAGCTTCTTCTGGTAACCAGATCTTCCATTCAGTTCCCTCAGCCTGTTCTTCTCCACTTCCCCAGGTTTATAACAAACGTTCCTTCGTGTAATTGACCTGAACAATGACCTAGTATTTCCTTGTAAACTACATTTATATCTCACGCTGTCTTGGCAAGGCCAGCAGCATAATCAATGATGAGTCAACCCTGGTCAGTCCCTCTTTTACCCTCTCCCATCAGGCAAAAGGTAAAGATGTGAGAAAACACACACCAGCAGATTCAGGGACAGTTTCTTCCCAGCTGTTATCAGGCAACTGAATCATCCTACCACAACCACAGTGCGGTCCTGAACTACTATCTACCTTGTTGGTGATCCTCGGACTATCCTTGATCGGACTTTGCATGTCTTTACCTTGCACTAAATGTTATTGCCTTATCATGTATCTATACACTGTAAATGGCTCGATTGTAAACATGTATTGTCTTTCCGCTGACTGGATAGCACGCAACAAAAGCTTTTTACTCAGTACGCGTGACAATAAACTAAACTGTAGCTGTAACACGCCACAGATCTGCCTGTTAACTTCCATTGTCTTTTTTAATTTCAGATTTATGATATCTGCATTTTTTTTTTAATTTGAAAGTTAAAATACCGTTGCCCAGGGATTAGATTGAGGTTGTTTCGATGTGCTGATATATCATTAAATGTAGATCCAACGGAAAATTTAATTCTCCCCCAAAATGATCATGGTCATGTATTTAAACCAATTCTGAAACAGATTTGGCACGCCTCACATGAAGAGACAATTTTGAATTGAGGTCTGTGAGTGTGCCAAAGAAAGCAGCGTTATTGTAAGCAACATCTGCCAATTTGCTGTGAAGAACTCAGAAAAGTTTGCTCAGCCATAAAAGAATAATTCCATTGCAAACTGGCTGCCATGGAGCAGTTTAGGGCTCAGGGACAGCTTCTTCCCTCTGTTCTCGGGCTTCTGGACGGACCATCCATATGCTGCCATATTCTCAGATTCTCCTCCATCTCATTGCGGGCGTTGGACACTGTGTCTGGAATTGGTGCACTACAATGCTGATAACTATGTTCCATGCTCCGTATCTTTCCCTTCACTCCACCTATTGTACTTGAATTTTACTTATTTTTAAGTATTACCTGATTTGATTGGATAGCATGCAAAGCAAAACTGCACACGTGGTAATAATAAACTTTAAACTAGAGAGGGCAATTTAGCCTCGTTAAGCCTCTGCCCACAAACCTTTGTTCACACCCATCCCATGTAAGATCAGTTATCCTCCCAGAATTGCCTGCCACAACTAGCCGCATGATTTGCTACCAATGAAATAATCATTCAGCAGAGTATTACATTATTTTCTTATTAATAGTATTCCCCAAGAACCTCTTCTAATTAGTTTAAGCACGGACTAAGGATGTTGGAACATGTATGAGCAGTCTGCACTGAGCTTAGGAACCAGATTTAGCAGTGGTCCTACATTAAATACCAAGTCTGGTGAGAATGCTCACTGTTCTCCAGCGACTGTTCCATGACAAGGAACATTATTTTCTATACCTTGGATAAGATTTTTGTCACATGGATTTTGGATCTCTGATCATATTTGAACAGAAGTGCCGACAGGAAAGGGAAGGGTGGTATGTCAGATTTATCCATGATTTTACTGAATTGTTTATGAAACAAAGAATCTCACTGTACCAAGGTATATAGGTATATGTGACAATAAAGTATCATCTGGAGGCAAATGTGACAGTGGTGCTTAAGAGGCTTTTATGTTCTTTTAGGCGCATGAATGTGGGGGATACGGATGATGTGCAGGCAGAGGAGATTAGTTTATCTTGGCATCATGTTCGGCACAGACATTGTGGACCAAAGAGCCTGTTCCTTTGCTATACTGTTCTATGGTCTATGTCCTATCATAGTGCTATCAACAAAGAGAGGATGCACTGATTTAATTAATACTTCAGGTATTGGCTGAGAGGTAAAGCCCTATACAAACATGTGTAGTTGGAGTAGTGTAGCACTATTTCAGAATGCATTGTATTACAAAAGAGTAGCACACTGTGAGAGGGTCTTCCTCACAGACTGCAGGAAGCTAACAGGATTTTTCATGCTGAAAATACCAATTTTTACAGATGAACGTATCTTTAGATGCTAACGCCTGAGGTCTTGAGATTCTGTTGTCTGTCTTCAAACCTCAGACTCCAGCACTGGCACCAACACCAACATCAGCGTCAGGAACTGCAGCCAAAAGGCAGACTTATGGAAATGAGAAAGTTTTTGAAAGAATCCTCTTAGTGCCAGTCAACAACAGGCACCGGAGCCAAAAACAAGCACCGCTCTTAAAAGAAAATCATTTCATTGCAGAAAACATGACAGGTGCAAAATAAACGTTTTTTTCATGGAGCACAGTGATGCTGAAGCTGTTTTATTTAAATTTCATTTGTGAAATGTCATCATAGTACTGGTATGCAAACTGGATAAGGGGGAGGAAAAGTTAAGACAAAGGTCTGGGTGACAGCCTTCTGGACATCTATTTAACAGACCGGCAAAAGGAGATGTTTACTTTGGAGACACCGCATGGAACAGAGCCTTCAGCCCACTGAGTCCATACTGATCATCAATCACACATTCACACTAGTCCTATGTTATCCCACTTCCCCACACTTCACACACTAAGGGCAATATATAAAGGCCTATTATCCTATAAACCTGCATGTCTTTTGGACGTAGGAGGAAACCTTCGAGAGCCTTGAGAAAACCCATGCAGTCACATGGCGAACATACAAACTCTGTACAGACAGCAGCCAAAATCAGGATCAAACACTGGTCTCTGACGCCCAGGTCTCTGGTACTGTGAGGCAACTGTGTTACCCAAAATGATTCAGTTATGTGTCCATTATTTTGAGACACTTGTTAATCAAATGTACTGTTGATGGATCTAGCAATACTGGCTCGTGTTTGTATTTATATATGAGGAAAGGGAGAATGTTTTAATTTACACAGTGAGTTTCACAACCTCAAAATCTTCCTGAGCACTTTCCAGGAAGTAAAGTGCTTAAGTGTAATCACTGTTCTAAGATTATAATGACTGTTTGGTTACTGACTGATGTTTTCTACTTGATTTGAAGGTAATATGATCTGGGATCTGCTGTTTTATCCATAGTGAGTTTTTAACATTATGTTTATTTATACACAATGTTATGAAAGTATGTCTCAATTCTAAATGCATTGTACTGGATACGTAGCTTTTTAGAGGTGTTGGCCCTGACCTGCCGAATGGCAGAATTAACGGCAGAAATTAATTAAACTAACTAGGGTTGGGGATTAAGGATTTTAGTAATGGTTAATGTTAGTGTTCATTTACACTTCATGATCTCATTACCATCTGTTACAGTTCACAATGCCTCTTTTGAGCATGTAGGTTGAAGCCCAAAGGTAGACACAAAGTGGCGGAGTAACTCAACGGCTCAGGCAGTATCTCTGGAGAAAAAGGATGGGTGACATTTTTGCTCAGGACCCTTCTTCAGGCTGATAGTAAGGGGTGGGGGAGAGCTGGAGATGAGAAACGGCCAAGACCAATCAGGGATAGGCACAAAATGCTGGAGTAACTCAACGGGACAGGCAGCATTTCTGGAGGGAAGGAATGGATGACGTTTCGGTATGAGACCCTTCTTCAGAAACATCTCCAGCTACTATCAGAGTCGGCCATAATCCTGCTCTTCAACTCCCCCCACCCCCTACTTTCAGCCTAAAGAAGGGCCCTGACCCGAAACATCGCCCATCCTTTTTCTCCAGAGATGCGGCCTGACCCGCTGAGTTACTCCAGCACTTTGTGTCCATCTTCGATATAAACCAGCATCTGCAGTTCCTTGTTACTAGTTCCTACATGGAAAGAGTGTCAAGCTCACCAGCAGTACAGAACTGCTAGGGTGGGAATTGTGACCCAAAGCTGGGCCAAGGAAGCTAATGTTACATTTCCTCACTGGCCTGGTGAAACAATGATTCGCCTCACTTATATTTCTTTTAATTCATTAAATTACATTGCTCACAATGTCATTTTGCCTTCATTTTCAAGAGAGAGCTCAATAGGGCTCTTAAAGATAGCGGAGTCAGGGGATATGGGGAGAAGGCAGGAACAGGGTACTGATTGTGGATGATCAGCCATGATCACATTGAATGGCGGTGCTGGCTCGAAGGGCCGAATGGCCTACTCCTGCACCTAATGTCTATTGTCTATTGTCATTTGTCTCCTTTTATTTGCATTGAATGATGAATAAGCTTTCAAGTTCAAGTTCAAGTGAGTTTATTGTCATGTGTCCCTGAGGTCAATGAAATACTTGCTTTGTTTCAGCACAACTGAACCTAGTAGGCATTGACTACAAAGCACTTCTCTCTCTCTCAATTGACACCACCATCACTTTTATCATTCAGTCTCTCCTATTCCCCTCCTTGTCAGGGTCACCCTCTTTATGCTCTGCACCCCTCCCTCATCCCTGCAACTTAAAAATGGTGAGTTTCCAACTTTTCCTGGTTCTGATTAAATATCATTGACCTGAAATGTTAATTTTGTAATTCTGTTCCTCCCTCTGCAGATGTTGCCTGACCAGCTGAGTAATTACAGAATGATATATATTAGTTTTCAGATCAAGATCATCCTCAGTGGGACATCTTGTCTTACATTCAATCCCCTTCGCTACGCTTGCTGCTAGAAAGTCCCCTCTATCTGATTGTGTCCAAAGAAGCCTCCTCACATTTGCTTCTCGTGATCCTCTTCCCAATCAACAATGGACAATTCCCACATGATTCCTTGTTACTGCTTATGGGCAGAATGTGAGGAAATTGTATGTGAATGAGATGCCACCATTAGGATTGAATGGGCATCCATGTCTCTAGATGCACGTGTTTCCCAAGGTGAAAGGAGTGTACTCCATTCCAATCTCCACCTTAATACCAAAGCCATCCGGTTTCAATGTACAGTACTTGATTTCAGGCACAGCTTTTTTGCTCAGATTTGCATTTTGAAGTACCTGATGTCAGCTTGGAACATTTTGCCCAAAATAGGAGCTATGTATATAAATCTAGATTAAAACAGAATTGTAGCATTCAGACATCAATGGGACTTTTTCTTCATTAAATTCTATGTATACTCCTTTACTGCTCACATAAACCTACCTTGAATCAACACAGGTGATAGAATCAAAGCGGGTTATTTATTAAGTCGCCATTCAGAATTTTGGCAATATTGGAGGCCATAGATTTTGACCACAGTTAACTTTCACCATCTATGTTGAATAGAGTTGGCATCTGTAATATGTACAGGTCTTTTCTTGTGCTATGACTGTCCCTCAGAACAACACTATAGTTACTCACTTAGAAGGTGAAGGTTCCAAGCTATTTACAGTACATATGGATTATTGTACACAAAATAACAAGGATAATGTGCTTTGTAGGCAGCTAATAGCATCCAAACTATAATGATCTTGAAACAGTAATTCTAGAGCCGCGGTGAGCTTGGGGAACATCTCCCGAGACAAATCAGCCAGAGGGATATGTATCACGATGAGTTGTTCCATCCGAAGGGAAATAATTGGATTTATACAGTGCTATTTAAGACCTCAGGACAATGCAAAATCAATAAAATTATTTTAAACTGCAGTCATCTTGTAATGTAGGAAACCCAAAAAAAAATGTCTATTTCCATCTAAGATCCTTCTTCAGATAATGCAGTAGTTGTTAAATAATTCTGATAATTGTTGAGGGGTAAATATTAGGTAGGACATTCAGGAAAACGTGTCAGTTCTTCACAGTACTACCATGGGATCTGAAGAAGGGTCTCGAGCTGAAACATCACCTATTCCTTGTCTGCAGAGATGCTGTGTAACCCGCTGAGTTACTCCGGCTTCTTGTGTCTATCGTTTACATTTAGTTGGCTGGGCAAATGAAAGCTCGATTTGGCACGTCGTCTAAAGAGTGACAGCTTTAGTGGTGCAATACTCTATCAGCAGCATACTGAAAAGTCAGCCTGCATTATCTTCTTAAGTCCTCTGCGCAGAAACCTTGATGTGATTATAAAGGGCTACAGAGAGGGAGGCCGTTGCTCGCACTGAGAGGAAAGACAGACGTGCAATAAAGGACGCAGAGGATCAACATTCACCAACTGCCAGATCAGATATATGAGCAATTTCACATCTTGCCAATCTGCATATTTCTAAAGTGGGTTACTTGGTAGAGTAAGAATGAGTGGCAGAATCGTCAACCCTGCCAAATAATCTGAGCATCACTCAGTAAGAGATTGATGAAAGACTTTGTTTGGTAGCACAAATGACAACTACTTCCATTACAGTTTTTAATATGACTCATTCAATTAAATCACTCAGGAATTAAAAGAAAAAAAATAAGATTGCAATTGAATTTTATTACAAACTTTCACTGGTACTTTAATGTTCTTATTCTCCGTGAAATGGAGTTGTCACCAACAACTTCTCCTGGACCACCCATATTGAAGCAACGATCAAGAAAGCACACCAACGCCTCTACTTCCTTGGAAGGCTTAGGAAGTTTGACACGTCCACTACAACTCTCACCAACATCTACAGATGGACCATAGAAAGCATTTTATCAGGATGCATCACAGCTTGGTTTGGGAACAGCTTCATCCAAAAAATTGCAGCCGAATTTTGGCGGCGCGACTCACCCGTTGCAGCGGCCCCTACAGCCTGTCTGTCTTTTATTTTTATTTTTTGTCTAGTTAAATGTAGTGTTGGTGTTTTTTTTAATACTAGTTTTAAATGTGTATATGTGGGGGGCGGGGGGGGGGGGAGGGGGAAACCGTTTAAAATCTCTTCCCTGTCCGGGAGACACGACCTTTTCCCTGTCGGGTCTCCGTTGTCGTTGGGGCCTAGCACCGTGGAGCGGCCTCCAACCTGAACGACCCGGGGGCTCGGGAGACTGCGGAGCTGCGGACTACTCACCATCGTGGGGCTGGCCGGCCTCGGAGCGTGGGGAGCGGTGGTGACTCGCTGCTGCGACTCGACTCCTGGGGCTCGGAGGCTCCAGCAACGCAGCCGCAGGTCCGGTGGACTGGGACATCGGGAGCTCGCGGGTCCGGGGGGAGAGAGAGACCGCTTCCCGGAGCTCCCGCAACGCGACTTCTCCAGCCCATGTCGCGGGGTTGGAACGACCCGGAGCGGGGACGTACATCGCCCGGCGCGGCTTCATGGCCGTGAGACATTCCAGCGCCCGCCGGGGGCTCCAACGTTGTGACTTTTAGACCGGGAGCGGGGCCGTAAATCGCCCGGCACGGCCTAAAATCGCCGTGGGACTTATCATCGCCCGCCTGGGGCTTGGATATCGGGAGAGACATGGAGAACAGGGGAGAGAAAAGACTTTGCCTTCCATCACAGTGGGTCCACTGTGATGGATGTTTGTGTGAATTAAATTGTGTGTATGTCTAGGAAATTATCTTTGTTTGTATGGCTGTGGAAACAGAATTTCGTTTGAGCCTCACTGAGGCTCAAATGATAATAAATTGTATTGTATTGTATGCAGCCCAGACCATCACACAAACCAACCTCCCTTCTATTGACTCAATTTATACCTCACGCTGCCTTGGAAAGGCCAGCAACATAATCAAGGATGAGTCACACCCTGGCCACCCTCTCTTCTCCCCTCACCCATCAGGCAAAAGGAATAGAAGTGTGGAAAGACACACCACCAGATTTGGGGACAGATTATCCCCAGCTGTTATCAGGCAACTGAATAATCCTACCACAACCAGAGAGCAGTGCTGAACTACTATCTACCTCTTTGATGACCCTTGGACTATCCTTGATTGGACTTTGCTTGCTTCACCTTGCACTAAACATTATTCCCTTATCATGTATCTATACACTGTAAATGGATCGATAGTAATCATGTGAAAGAAAGAACTGCATAAGCAGGTGAGGCAGCATCTCTGGAGTGAAGGAATGGGCAACGTTTCAGGTCGAGACCCTTATTGTCTTTCTGCTGACTGGTTAGCATGCAACACAAACTTTTCGCTGTACCTCAGAGCATGTGACAATAAACTAAACTGAACTGATATGATGAGTTGAAAAGATCTGGGCCAGCTGTCTTTCTGCATTCTCCACCAAGCAAGAAAGGTGTTTCTTATAAAGAACTTCTACTGTGGAGATAGGCGTAGCAATGTCCCTCTGTAGTACTCATGATTATTCCCACTTCCATTCCCCACGACTCCCGATGAATCGTGGCCAAGGTTAATTGTGAAATTTGGTGAGCTGCCTTTGGAGAAGAATGCATTGTGCCTGAATTGTTATTTTTGCACCAAAGTATGGATGTTGACTAAGCTTATTGTTTTAACAGTAAAACTTACCGAATAGTGAAAGGCTTGGGTAGAGTGGATGTGGAGAGGATGTTTCTACTAGTGGGAGAGTCTAGGACCAGAGGCTATAGCCTCAGAATAAAACGAAGTACCTTTAGAGGAGATGAGGAGGAATTTCTTTAGTCAGTGGGTAGTGAATCTGTGGAATTCATTGCCACAGAAGTCTGTGGATGACGTCAATGGGCATTTTTAAGGCGGAAATTGATAGATTCTTGATTAATATAGGTGTCAGTGGTTATAGGGAGAAGACAGGAGAATGGAGTTGAGATGATAAGATAGATCAGCAATGATTGAATGGCAGAATAGACTTGATGGGTATGAATGGCCTAATTCTACTCCTATAACTTATGAATTTATGAACTTAACCATGCTCAAACAATTCTAAAATATTGTCATACAAAGTCAAAGTGCTTCACTCCCCCTTTTGCTGTTTGCTGTTTGCATAATTGTCTACCAAAAGCATTTAGCTGTATTATAATATCTACACTAAAGTCAGTAGCCATCAGTAATCAACTATATGTCAGTGACTGGAGATTGAGGGGAGACCTGATAGATGTATATATAATTATGAGAGGCATAGATAGGGTAGACAGACAGAGCCTATTTCCCAGGATAGAAATGCCAAAGACTAGAGGGCATAACCTCAAGGTGAGATGGCAAAGGTTAAAGGAGATTAGACTAAGTGGGACCCGTTGGGTCCTAGTTTCACACGGGAGGGCTGGTCCCCCAACGCAATATTCCACCTCCACCAATTCCAATATTGGTGGCCAGTGGGGGGGGGGGGGGTTCTGGAGCACTAACATGGGTGTTGTGGGTCAAGTCAAGTCAAGCACAGGGCAGGCAGGGCCAGCCAACAATACAATCCATTTGCTTTCATTTTAGGTGAGCTCAAGCAAAGCAAAGGCAAAGAAAAAGCAAAAGCACAGGGCAGGCCAAACAACTAATTTAATTTCCATTTCAATTTCAATTTCAAGCACAGGGCAGGACAAACAACTCATTTCATTTCATTAAGGGCTAACAAATCATTTATTGCAAGCACATTAAGTGTTAACAAATCATCATTCATTGCAAGCACATTGCTCGTTAACAAATCATTTATTGCAAGCACATTAAGTGTTAACAAATCATTATTCATTGCAAGCAAATTGCTGGCTAACAAAATCATTTATTGCAAGCACATAAAGGGTTAACAAATCATTCATTGCAAGCACATTGCTGGCTAACAAATAATTTATTGCAAGCACATAAAGGGTTAACCACATAAAGCACATGACCACAAAAACACATAACTACATATAGCACATAACCACATAACCACAAAGCACGTAAAGGGTAGACTCACAATTCAGTAGACTCACAGCAGAATCAGAGTTGTGGCCTCTCCCTCACGATCTTCCAGTGTGACTGACTCACATCCAGGCATCCGGGGTTTTATAGTCCTGCCCTCCCCCCGGAAGGAGCATTACCTTCATCATGGTGATTGACAGGCAAGAGGACCAATCAGCTGAAATTGATTATCTTGGCATCATGTACGGCACAGACATTGCGGGATGAAGCATCTGTTCCTGTGTTGTACTTTGCCATGCATACCATTCCTTCAGTTCCCTGTCTTAACTCCAGGGGATACTAATAGACAGAGATACTTCCAACATGCAGCAATGCTTAGATCATCCAAAATCATGATGTTTGCCGTCAGCCTTAAATAAATGCTAGCACTGTGGATCTGCCCAATCCTGCAGCAATCGATATGACATTGTAGTAGCATGATGGTTGATAAGGGGTTAATTACAGGAGAACACTAGAAAAATAAGAGCAAGAGTATGCCATATGGCTCTGCCACTTAATAATGTCAAGATTGATCTCATATTGGTCTTGGTTACTCTTAACTGTATATAACACTTGACTTCCCTTGTAGACTGATAATCTGTCAATCTCAATCTTCAATATATTCACAAATCAGCTTCCAGAACTCTGTTTGAAGGAGACATGGCCATTTTCATCACCATCTTAAATGGGCAACACTTTAATCTGAAACTATGCTCCCAGTTCTACCTGAAGAAGACGTGTCCTTTCAGCATCTACCCTGTCAGGGTATCTCAGCATCTTATTTCAGTAATATCATGCCTCATTCTTCTAAACTTCAATGAATGTCAGCTCAGTCCACACAACATTTACTGATAAGTCAACATCTTCATTATAGGAATCAATTGGAAAACATTCTCTGAATGGCTGCCAAATCAACTGTTTGAGGTGGTTCAAAGAAAGACCCCCAAATTATCTGGCCTCACTCTCAACATGCACAATTGTAGCAAAATGTCTCTATTCTTATACTACACTCCCATTTCCAATAAGGGACAGCTTTCCATATGACTTCCTAATTGCCTACTATTCCTTTGAATTGTATATGTGAAAACATCTAAATCCTTCTGTACCACATAATTCAGTGGTGCTTCTCTATTTCAACAATATTTTATTTGTCTATTCTTCCTGCCAAAGTGAGTAAACTCACATTTCTCTGCATTACATTTCAACAAGGAAGTGGTCGGTGCAGACTTGGCATCTAACCTAAACTAAACTAATCTAAGCCTTATCCATCACAAAGAAAACATCCAATCTAGTGTGATCTCATGCTTAAACTTTTCCACTCCAGGCAGCATCACTGTGAATCTCCCCTGCATCCTGTCCATTTCAATCACATCATTCCTATTGTGTGGTGACCAGAACTGCACACTATACTCCAGCGGTGGCCTATCTAATGCTTTTTGTAATTGTACCAAAAGCTCCCTGGAAGATTCTTTGTCTGAGCAGTGAAGTAAAGCATCCCACATGCTTTCTTGATCACGTTACTTGCTTGGGATCACATTACCTGCTTCAAGAATCTTTGAACAAGTACATGAAGATGCCTCAGTACTCCCTTGGGTCCTATCATTAATAGAAAGATTAAACGAGAACTTACCGTTTGAAGTTTGATATTTATTTTATGAGAAGTTGAAGTGAGGGACTACATGAAGAGACCGCCAGCCCGCATGCACGTCAATCTTCAGAGCAACTGTATGAAAACACAGACCACTTGCACGAACTTAAACTATAGAAAGATTAATAGTAAGATTAAACGAGAACTTACCAGTTTGAAGTTTGATCTTTATTTTATGAGGAGTAATGTTGAGGGATTACGTGAAGACCCCGTCCAGTACGCATGCGTGTCAATCTTCAAAGCAGCGGTGTGAAATCACAGAAAACAGTTGTTGAACTGAACATAGTAAGATAAGAGAACCATAATACCAGTTGAACTTTAAGATAGAGGGCTGGGAGCGGAGGGCACGTAATCCCTCAACGTTACTCCTCATAAAATAAAGATCAAACTTCAAACTGGTAAGTTCTCGTTTAATCTTACTATTTTACTTCAGAGTCACGTGAGTGACTACGTGAAGATTTTAAAGCTCTGTGATTTCATGCCGTGGAACCGAGTCCAGGCGTCATACACTGCATCAGTAGGCCAATGATGAGTGAACATTAAGAATGCATTCAGACATGACATAGATATAGACATGTTGATGCTATTAATGAATAATAGTGGCAATAGTAACCTCCCTCAACCTGGAGGAAGTATGAACCATACCTAACATAGAGTTGGCAAATACCCCTGATCTGGCAATAGGTTTATTCTGAATATTTGGAAAGATCAATAGTTTGACCATCCTGCAACCGCTAGGATGTGGTCCATCCCTGCTGCTGAGGTATAGCGGTCCTGGTGGAGTGAGACTCAATGTCAATGTACACTCCTGTATATGCCAGACCCATATAACCATCTGGAGAAGGTTCGTAGTGATTCCTTCTAAGATTTTATGTAACTAATAATATTGCTGTCAGTCTATAAGGCTCTTAGGAACCTTGACATACTGGTGTAAATGCGTGATCACACGCAACCCAAGGTCCATGGGATATGCAACTCTAGTTTGGTCTTGTGTCCCTGTCATATCAGCTTGATTAATCATAAACAAAACATGTTATTATAGCCCGCAGATATGATCATCCTATCCAGTGTTGCAATGACTGGACCCATAGCGCTGTACTCAGTGCCATGGCGTAATCACTAGTACGTGAGTATGACCATGGGCAGGGATGTTGCTGGTGCCCATCGGTGAAGTGACGTAGTACAATGTTAACAACCCATATCTCTGCGTCCCTAAGCCTGGGAGGTTTTAAGCTGACGATACCTTCATTCTCTGGATATCAGAGGGTGAGACCAGACAGAGTGGTTTATATACTCATCAGCCAAATGATTAGGAGGTACTTAAGGCACAGTAATGGAATAGTAACTTAATGTTATAATCCCATAAAACTGAATTTTAATGTGTCAGTCATCCGTGCCGAGTTAAACGTAAGGAAGCATAAACAATGCTTCCCATCTCCTATGCAGATTGCTGCTATTTGGTGCTATCCCTGCAATCTGTAGTGAGCACTCTTAATGCTTATGGTTTGACAACCCAAGCCGCAGAAACGATCTCTCAGAGTCTGTAAGTCTATGATTGATTATATCATGCAGAGGATGGTTTCAACATCACAACTGAACCAGCATCTTTTTATCCGGAATTAACCATGTAAGGTTTTATGTTCATTCTTCGCCTCAGCAGGAGCCATAGGTGTATAACCCAGGCAGGCACTATGAAAACCCGGAAGCGGGAATCTTGCTGAATTTTGCAAAACCCGTCTATTGAGGCCAAATGGAGGAAGACATAAAAGAACATTCCTTCCTAGTGTAGCGAGAATGCACCCTTCGCCACTGTATGCCTCGTTCACTGTTGATTGAAACTGGATGCAAGCAACTCAATAGTTAGTGTTCTATCAATCCACATTGTCATTAAATACTTTGTGATCACACATTCATTCTGTGTTGTCATTGATTTTGCATAATAATACACCAGTGTTAAATGTGGTTTGGTAAAACTATCACCGGATACTTTGATTTGATTGTACCTTTGTGATTAACATATACCACCACCAAAGTGTATCACCTTGGACTTGTGCATGCCGTATATGCATATCCACACACCCTTTAATGCACAGAATGCACCTGGTGTCCATTGGCAGTTGATACCATGACTGAACACTTGATAACTCATGCTAATCCCATCTGCCTCCGTAACGAGAGATGGTATTAGTAAATTACCCATCTTTGGGCAATAGCATCAGTTTGGAAATGACTGAAGATTTACGGATAAGAGGTTTTAGTGGAGCAAAGCTGTCCATCATTGTGACTTTGATTGTTTCAGCTAAACATAGCAGAGGTCTAATTTTCTGTCTCAGAGCTGATCCCTGACCAATAAATGGATGATTGTATCCCAACAATCAAAAGTTTCAGTTGGTATCAACTTAATTTTAAATTTAACTGGACGGGTGAGAACCAATTCCTCAAATATAGCTATGTGGCTGATAAGGCTAATTTAGTAAAATACAGTATGTTCAATATCATCCAGATTGGCCATGCTACTTATTTGTTAGCTCTGTGCAGCCGAAGCACTGATAGTAGTGATTTGGTAAATAATCTGGAAACTGGAGTTAGCCCATTGTAACGCTACTGAGTGAATCATTGCCTCATCCAGTTAAATTTCAAATATCTTCAACCCTGTGAGCGGAAATGATCACATGGAAGTTATTCAGAAAAGTCTATACTGCACATGCAGGTTGAGGCTGTTGACAATGATCAGTCCACATCCCATTCTTGTGAGCCTTGTCTTGAAAGGCAACTTCAACCATACCTGTGTGCAGTATAAACTAATCTAGTGTTATCTCAAACCAGTGTAAATATTCAAACCATTTTAATATTACCAACTTGTATCCGTGACAGGAGACATCATCGATGAGGTTCCATACCTTTATCCGAATGGGAGGACTTATGCAACCCGACCAGGAGCTGCCTCAAACATGTGTGCATGATTTTACATCTGCTCCTGGAGGTAGAGGAGCTCGCGTACGAGGTTGGCGCATCTTCCAGGAAGGCCGTTCTGGGCTGTGGCCTAAAAAAGACCTTTGTCCTGGTTGTACGGCCTTCAAGCTTTCACCAGCTTCAGTTCATCGTGGTTTGCTGGTGGGTGCGTAGGGGTGCTGCCGTCGAAGATGTGAGGTCTTGCGTGATGATGTGGCCTTCCTGAACCCGACGGCCACTCGTCGAGCTCCTGCTGCTGGTAGTGTTGTTCCTGCACCCACTGCACACTTGTGGTTTCTTCAGCCAAACCCCTGTCTTCAGAGTCAGCCCAGAAGTGACTCCTAATGCACCCCTCTGTCGAGGGAGTTGCATTATGCAGCCCTCAATAAGGTGCTGCTATGGGCGTCCCAGGACCCCCTGGTGACTAGGCTCCATATACCGGAGCATGTCACATTGGAGCTTCTGATCCATCAACCGTTCCATGCGGGATATGCGATCACAGTTGCTCCCGCCGGCGTCCATTCCTGTAACATATTCTCACAAAATAGCACAAAACGACCTTTGAGTAAGGAATTTACCTGCATGTCCTTTTAAAACCTTCTGCTGCGGGGCAACGCTCCTCCCGAGCCTGGTCTCGTGGTCGTGGTTTGTTACAGCTGGGGTTCCTCTGTGGTCCTTGTAGAAACACTTCCATTGCGGGTTATTTCTCCCCCCATCCTTTTCTCCGCAGTCCCTTATAACAGGGCTTCTCCACGGTGTTCTCCAGTTGGGGCTTTCTTTCCCCCCCCCCCCCCCCCATCTGGGTATCCCCGCAGTAACTGCAGCCGGGATATCCCCGCGGTCCCTATCAAAGGGATAGCCGCGATTTACAAAGTCGGGGGGGGGTTATCCTGCTTCGGGAGGGGAGGGGGGTATATGAAGTCGCTGGTTTAACTGCCAGCGGCACAGTACTTACTGCCGTCCGCTCCTCGCATCCCGCAGTCTACGGAGCGGGTTCTCAGGTCGCTCCCCGTATACCAAGGTCTCCGGAGCGGCTGTCCTGGTGTCCCCGGCACCAATATGAAGCCGCTGGCACCACTGCCAGCGGCTCGAAGGTGAATCCACCACCGTCCGCTTCCCGTTTCCCGCGGTCTCCGGAGCGGCTGTCCAGGTGCCCCCGGCACCAATATGAAGCCGCTGACTATGACTTAGCCCCGGACTTTTAGCAGGACCTCTAAGTAGAGGTTCCTGCAAGAAGATTTTAAAACCTGAAAGTATTTAAAAAAACTTACCTCAGGTCTGTTGCTGGCAGGAGAATCACGTTCACCCTGCCAGTCGTCACGCAATGCGATAGACGATATGACACGCATGCGTACTGGACGGGGTCTTCACGTAGTCACTCACGTGACTCCAAAGTAAAATAACCCTTGACTTACCGAATGATCTTTATGAGATTCAGGGTTGGGAGTAGAGGGCACGTAGTCCCTCACTTCAACTTCTCATAAAATAAAGATCAAACTTAAAACGGTAAGTTCTCGTTTAATCTTTCTATTTTATATCGAAGTCACGTGAGTGACTGCCTGAAGCCTTCGAAGCCCTGTGGTTTCATGCAGTAAACCAATCTGTGTGTGAAACACTTAAACAGATAAACCATAAATGGTAGAAAAGACATGGGTTATTAACAACATGGTGCTAACTTGCATACATGTCCATTGCCCTTAATCGGACCACAGTCCCAATTGGCTTTGAGTTAGACAATAACTCATGCAACAATGTTCAGAATTCTATCTGCAATCATCCAGGCATATTCAACCGAATGTTATAACTTCTGAAAGTGCACTATGTAAGCCTCCTGGTGTTGCAAGAAGATGATCAAATGGGAATATCCATTCTATTGGCTGCTAATGAGCCAGCCCCCTTGGACGAGTGAGACTTGAAATTATTTGAATTCACACCCGCTATTAGCTGCTTACACACTATTCATGTTGAGATAGTCTGCACCAGCAATCTCTTGAGAAAACTATTAAATAACAATGAAGAAACTATCCTTCATCTCATAGCTACTAGCAAGCTCAGTGTACCTGTATACATAATACCATCCCCAATCTCTGATCAGGTGGGTACGCTGTCAACTCCAAATTGTACCCAACTGTGCCCGTTTTGCTTTAGGAGATCATTCCCATAACAAGCTACCCTCATGTCAGTTATGACCCAGAGACCGAGCCGGAGATTGAGTAAAGACTGTGTTCTTTGTGCTGAAATCAGTTGCTAAAAGCATAATCAACTTAAAAGATACTGCTCCCATTAGGAATACAGTAGATTGAATTGAATATACCTTTATTGTCATTCAGACCTTACGGTCTGAACGAAATTTCGTGCCTGCAGTCATACATACAATCATACAATAATAAACAACAATAAACACAAATTAACATCCACCACAGTGTATCCTCCAAGCACCTCCTCACTGTGGTGGAGGCAAAAATCTTAGGGTTACTGTCTCTTCTCCCTCTGCGCTGAGGCGATTCCCCACCGGGCGATGGCACAACAGTCCCGCGGCTCACCGAACCCCGCAAACGGGCCGGTTCAAACACCGCGGCCCGGGGGTGGTCGAAGCTGCCGCCCTCCAGTCCAGCACACGCAGCCGCTGGCCCGCGGCTGAACCCTGGACTCAGGTCACCGCCGCCAGAACGCCATCCCAGCCCCCGGAGCACCGTTCCAGCCCCGAGCCGGATCGCCCTCACGTGAGTACCGTTCTCCCTTGGGCTGGGCCACTCCGACGGGAGTGCCGTTCTCCCTCGGGCTGGGCCACTCCGACGGGAGTGCCGTTCTCCCTTGGGCTGGGCCACTCCGACGGGAGCGCCGTTCTCCCTTGGGCTGGGCCACTCCGACGGGCCACAGCCCCTCACGGGAGAGTCTCTCAGCCCCTCGTCAGGCCGCTCTCACGAGAGCGCAGTTCCAGCCCCGGGCTGGGCCACCCTCACGGGAGCGAGCTCAGGGCGAGTCCTGTCAGCTGCCTCCAGAGTCCCGAGGTCGCCAGCTCCGCCATTAGGCCTCAGCGTAGACGGAGGCAGAGAAGGGGGATACGACAAAATGGTCGTATTCCCCCGAAGGGAGAGACAGCAAGCCCCGTTTCACCCACCCCCCCCCCCCTAAATATCTGCATAATAAGTTACTGATACACATTCCACACTACTATGAGTCTAGGCTTTAGAGTATTCATATAAAAGACACCTTGCATAACGTTAGTCAACAGTGGGTGAATAACCATTTATTGTCCCACTTATGGTACTAGAGAGAATGACAAAGCAGCACAAGCAGTGTCAATTGTGCTATAACATAATCGCTTCTCTAAGCCCAAACTGAAAGAAACACCAAGCTCTGCTACTTCTGTTTAAAAGTAGCTCACGTGTCTTCTTCACAAACTTCCCACACAACCGTGCAGAGCTAGCTGCACGAGAAATAGGCTGAACTAGCCATCACTTGTGACTTCGAGTAAATAGGAGCTTCTTTCAGCCGCCTTTACCATGGACTCTCTGAATGAGTAGGCCAAATTGGCATTATTAAAATTCATGTCGCCTCATCTTTAATATCGTAAGAGGCAACTACTGATAAAACCCCTGAGTGTTATCAGCTACAAAAGCATGTTATCTATAAGCTCCATGACACAATGCCCTTTTGATCTGAGTAGGGCAGAATTAGCTTTAGAATCTTTGTAAATAGCCTCGGCCTGAAGACAACCCCTAGGTAGAGCCTAAACTTTTCACCACTGGCTTTGCCATCAAAAACACCAGATATATCTGTGCATCTCATGTATAGATATGGAAAAGCATGCATCTTCAAGATCGATTGAGGCCCTAAATCCTCTGAATCAGCTAAATTGCTGGAAGACAATTATCCATCTTGGTTAACCCAACACATGATCAGACTAGCCAAATCCTAACCTGATTTGGCATGCTCCACTTTTCTTCAACCTTGAGAAAATATTAGAAATATACCCCTCTTGTTCTTGGGCAGACTACTCATCCTTTGTGAGATGCCTCTGTTTCTACTTGGATAACCATTGTTTCTGCTATCGACCATACGGATGGAAATTTTGGCTTCTCTTGCCGCGGAGGGCGTATTTATTTATTTATTTATTTATTCGCTCATAGCATAGATCCTTATGACTAGAGCTGAAACGCTACATCCACTTGATGTGGGAATACGAGTTCCATGTCAACTCTTCACCGTCAGAGTCACAACGAATCCTCAGCCTCCTTCCTCAGAATGGAAAATAGCATAATGCAACCCTGAACCAGGCATTGCTCCACAGTCCTCTGACTGATACCACCTGTCTCAGTCACCAGCGTGCACAACACACTCTCTTCGACCAGCCACTCAATCAGGAATTCTGGTATTGAGAGCCTACAGATTATTATATGTATATTTTCTATTCACAACATGAACCTGCAAGTCACATAAAAAATGCTACATGTCAGACCGGCTTTCTGCTGGTAGCTACCTATCCCAGAGAGGATGGCAATGATGTTTCCAACAAACTGGCAACCGGCTGAGCTGAAAGAATTCAGCAGGTGTTGAGGGAAACCTCAAACTACCTCCCTCTACTGAGCAGCCTGATAACCTCAATCACAGATGTTGAGGCAGTGCTTCCCTGGTCAATATGTTCCATATGGCCAGCCAGTTCCAAGTTGGTCTACCCTGATCCAGGGTACCAAACTGTTCCTACTTGGAACTTACATAGGTTAGAATGCAAGGCACCCTGCCAATGTCTCCGCATCAACCTGCTCTTCTCCAGAGACAGTGAAAGGTACTAGACAGCCCATGCTGCCAGTAAATCCAAACCCGGGCTGACAGACTGCTCCATTTCGGAGTTTTAGTAAAGAGACCTTACCTGCCAGTGTCTCTGAGCCCAGGTCGACCTGCTTGTTGGAGCTTCAGCGAAGTTCCATTGCAGACCATGTCTGACCACATCTTCAGCCCCACGCTTGCCAAACAGCTCTTTTCCGGAGCTCAAAAGCGACATTGCTGTGCAAGGAACGCCTGCCGGCATTTCTGAGCCCAATGGGACAGATTGCTTCTTCGGCCTACAGCCTCTTTGGAGCCTTGCTGGAGCTTTACTGTGCAGGTCACGCTACCAGTTCCTCCCAGCCTGGTTTGATACGCCACTCCCTCGGCCCCTTCTGCTCCTTCGGAGCCTTATGAAGGAGCTCACTGAACAGGCCACTCCTGCCATAACTCCAAGCCTGCCTCGACAGGCTACTCCTGCGGGCCTTCTGCCTTTTTTGGAGCCTTTGCTGGAGCTGGCTGTGCAGATCGCGCTGCCAGTTTCTCCCAGCCTGGATCGACAGGCTGCCCCTTTAGCCAGCTGCTCCTTTGGAGCCTCAGCGGGGCTCACTGGACAGGTCACGCCTGCCTTTACTGCAAGCCTGGTTCAACAGGCTGCTCTTGCGGGGCCAGCTCGTGACTCCCGACTGCTCCTTTCCGGAGCTTTAACGGCGCTTCCTGCCCCTTGTGTACAGGGGTGAAAACCCGCCGGAATTCTGGAGCTTTACCCACATAAGATGGTACTCCACCCCTGCAGCTGCCTTAAATTGCCCCTGCAAGTCTTCAACTTGCTACATAAGTCCTCTCTGAAGAGATACTATGCAGACTGCACATTACTGGCCCTGTACAAATTGAATTTCCTTTATTGTCATTCTGACTTTTCAGTCTGAACGAAATGAGCCATTTTGGGAATTATCTCATGCCTTATAGCATTTTTACGAAGGCAATAGCCCCAACTGTGTATTACAGAGAAGTGGTAATGCAGCTTTCTGCACTTCTGAGAGTTGAGACCCATCTACTGACTTTGCAAAAGGCCGTAATGACTCCAGTGAGCAGTTTTTGGACTCGCTGAAATAATTATTTGCCTATATATTATCACCGAGATATCCCAACTGATGAAATTGACTTATGGAACATCCAAAAGTCTGGCAGTTATTTGGACTGGCATATTTCCCAGCCGTATCCAGCATATTCCCCTCCTAAGCTAATGAGAAGTTAAATCCCTGATGCTCTTAGCCAGATCTTCCTCCAGTGAATCTCCTATCCACAAAGGGATGGCAAATATGTGACAAGAGCCGGTAGCTCCTTCATATGATTAAAATGAAGCATATCCCCCATTAGTTCAAAGGATTCGGATTCCTTATCGATATCCACATAGATGGTCACCTATGTAAAAATCTCCAAGACTCCTCTCTTCTGAGCGGGAAATATTATAACGCAACCCTGAACCAGGTGTTGCTTCCCTTCTTCTGAGCGGGAGATATTATAACGCAACCCTGAACCAGGTGTTGCTTCCACAGGCATCTGACTGGCACAGCCTGTAAGTGTCTCCTGAGCCAGGAGCACATTTCCTTTTTTTTCTTTTTTTTCCAAATTATTTATTTATTTATGTTTTAGTCCATCCATTTATCTCTATTTATTTATTTATTTATTTATTTGTCTATTTATTTATTTTATTTTTTACTCACTAGACAGGAGTTTCTTAGGGGAGGAATATAACGCAACCCTGAACCAGGTGTTGCTTCCTCAGGCCTCTGGCTGGCTCCCTTTCGGAGTTCCAAAGGAGGTGTCCGAACAGGCCTCACCCGTCAGATGCTCCGAACAGTCGCCTGCTCCCGTGGAGCCCCAAAACCTGAGGTGCCTGTACGACCGTGCTCTTCCGTTTTTTTCTCCCCAACAGCCATCTGCTCCCTCTCGGAGCTTCAATAGCGTTAGCTGCACGGGCCATGCCCGTCAACTTTTGCTCTCGACCACCCTCCATGGCGGTAGCTGTGCAGCCACTTCTCGAGTAGCTGCACTGGCCGCGGCCGTCAGCTTCTCCAAGCCCGCTGTACCCAATTAAAGGAGCAGCGGGCCGTTCCTGGAATAAAAAATTCCTTACCCGCCGGAGCAGTTTCGAACTGATCCGAATCCCACGCCATGCATCGACATATAGACGCGCATGCGGGCTGGCGGGCTCTTCACTTAGTCACTCTCTCCCTCTCCCTCTCTCTCTCTCTCTCTCTCTCTCTCTCTCTCTCTCTCTCCCCATCTCTCTCTTTCTCTCATCATCTCTCCTCTGTCCCTCTCTCTCTCTCTCTGCTCTCTCTCTCATCTCCACTCTCTAGCTCTCTCTCTATCTCTCCTCTCTCTCTCTCTCCTCTCTCCCTCTCTCTCTCGTCTCTCTCTCTCTCTCTCTCTCTCTCTCTCTCTCTCTTCTCTCTCTCCCTTTCTCTCTCTCTCCCCTTCCTTCTCTCCTCTTCTCTCTCTCCTCTTCTCTCTCTCTCTCTCTCTCTCTCTCATGGCGTTGATCGTGACTCAGCCTGTTAATGAACCCCTCTTGTACATGAACTAACTTCTGGCTTACTGGCGCTTGCCTTTATACAGGTAAGATATCAGCTGTTGAAATAAGTCCTGGCCAATAGCGTTGCTCCCAAATTCAAACTATAACCAACGGCAGGGGACTGCGTGCCAGCAAGCCCCCCTCCCCTCCTGTGGGGCCAAAGCGCTATCCGCCGCACACCGGCACGTGAAGCAATACGCAGAGCTACAGACTTGGCGCGCAAATAAATACACACAGCACTACAGACTTGGCGTGTAAAGTTAATAATACACAGCGCTGCTGCTTTGGCGAGCAACGGTTTAAAAAGAGCGCTGTCGGCTTAGTGTGTTTGAATTTAAATAAAGCGCTACCGGCTGCAGCGCTATTAGGTTTAAATATAGAGCAATGGCCACAGCGCTATGGGCACAGACTGTTCAGGCAAAATTCTCGTATAACTAATACGTCATCTCCCAACACAATATGTGAGGTGTTGCATTTTGGGATGTCTAACAAGGGCAGGACTTACATAGTGAATGGTAGGCCTCTTGGGAGTGTTGGAGAGCAGAGGGATCTAGGTGATCTAGGAGATGAAAGAAAGCTTGCAGGGAATATAAAAACTGACTCTAAAAGCTTCTTTAGATATGTAAAAAGGAAACGATTAGTGAAGATAAATGTAGGTCCCTTACAATCAGAGACAGTTATAATGGGAAACTAGGAAATGGCAGAACAGTTAAATGAGTGCTTAGGTTCTGTCTTCACTAAGGAAGACACAAACAATCTACCAGAAATACAAGGGGAGCGAGGATCTAATGGGAGGGAGGAACTCAATGAAATCCACATTAGTCAGGAAATGGTGTTAGGTAAACTGTTGGGACTGAAGGCAGATATATCCCCATGGCCTGATGGTCTGCATCCCAGAGTAATCAAGGAAGTGACCCTGGAAATCGTGGATGCATTGGTGATCATTTTCCAATGTTCCCTCGACTCTGGATCAGTTCATGTGTACTGGAGGGTAGCTAATGTAACTCCACTTTTTAAGAAAGGAGGGAGAGAGAAAACAGGGAATTATAGACCAGTTAGCCTTACATCGGTAGTGGGGAAGTTGCTGGAGTCGATTGTTAAAGTTGTTTCAGCAGCGTATTTGGAAAGCAGTGACAGGATCAGTCAAAGCCTACATAGATTTATGAGGGGGAAATCTTGCTTGACTAATCTTCTGGAATGTTTTGAGGATAGAAACATAGAAACATAGAAAATAGGAGCAGGAGTAGGCCATTCGGCCCTTCGAGCCTGCACCGCCATTCAATATGATCATGGCTGATCATCCAACTCAGTATCCTGTACCTGCCTTCTCTCCATACCCCCTGATCCCCTTAGCCACAAGGGCCACATCTAACTCCCTCTTAAATATAGCCAATGAACTGGCCTCAACTACCTTCTGTGGCAGAGAATTCCAGAGATTCACCACTCTCTGTGTGAAAAATGTTTTCCTCATCTCGGTCCTAAAAGATTTCCCCCTTATCCTTAAACTGTGACCCCTTGTTCTGGACTTCCCCAACATCGGGAACAATCTTCCTGCATCTAGCCTGTCCAACCCCTTATACTCTCTATAAGATCCACCCTCAATCTTCTAAATTCTAGCGAGTACAAGCCGAGTCTATCCAGTCTTTCTTCATATGAAAGTCCTGACATCCCAGGAATCAGTCTGGTGAACCTTCCCTGTACTCCCTCTATGGCAAGAATGTATTTCCTCAGATTAGGAGACCAAAACTGTACGCAATACCAGTTGTGTGGTCTCACCAAGACCCTGTACAACTGCAGTAGAACCTCCCTGCTCCTATACTCAAATCCTTTTGCTATGAATGCTAACATACCATTCGCTTTCTTCACTGCCTGCTGCACCTGCATGCCTACTTTTAATGACTGGTGTACCATGACACCCAGGTCTCGTTGCATCTCCCCTTTTCCTAATCGGCCACCATTCAGATAATAGTCTACTTTCCTGTTTTTGCCACCAAAGTGGATAACCTCACATTTATCCACATTGTACTGCATTTGCCATGCATTTGCCCACTCACCCAGCCTATCCAAGTCACCTTGCATCTTCCTAGCATCCTCGTCACAGCTAACACTGCCCCCCAGCTTCGTGTCATCTGCAAACTTGGAGATGTTGCATTCAATTCCCTTGTCCAAATCATTAATATATATTGTAAATAGCTGGGGTCCCAGCACTAAGCCTTGCGGTACCCCACTAGTCACTGCCTGCCATTGTGAAAAGGACCTGTTTACTCCTACTCTTTGCTTCCTGTCTGCCAGCCAGTTCTCTATCCACATCAATACTGAACCCCCAATACCCTGTGCTTTAAGTTTGTATACTAATCTCTTATGTGGGACCTTGTTGAAAGCCTTCTGAAAGTCCAGACATAACACATCGACTGGTTCTCCCTTAGCCACTACTAGTTACATCCTCGAAAAATTTTATACGATTCGTCAGACATGATTTACCTTTCATAAATCCATGCTGAATTTGTCCAATGATTTCGCCACTTTCCAAATGTGCTGCTATCCCATCTTTAATAACTGATTCTACCCACTACCGATGTTAGACTAACTGGTCTGTAATTCCCCGTTTTCTCTCTCCCTCCCTTTTTAAAAAGTGGGGTTACATTAGCTACCCTCCAATTCTCAGGAACTACTCCAGAATCTAAAGAGTTTTGAAAAATTATCACTAATGCATCCACTATTTCTGGGGCTACTTCCTTAAGTACTCTGGGATGCAGCCTATCTGGCCCTGGGGATTTATCGGCCTTTAATCCATTCAATTTACCTAACACCACTTCCCAGCTAACCTGGATTTCACTCAGTTCCTCCATCTCATTTGACCCCCGGTCCCCTGCTATTTCTGGCAGATTATTTATGTCTTCCTTAGTGAAGACAGAACCAAAGTAGTTATTCAATTGGTCTGCCATGTCCTTGTTTCCCATGATCAATTCACCTGTTTCTGACTGCAAGGGACATACATTTGTTATAACTAATCTTTTTCTCTTCACATATCTATAAAATCTTTTGCAGTCAGTTTTTATGTTCCCTGCCAGTTTTCTTTCATAATCTATTTTCCCTTTCCTAATTAAGCATTTGTTCTCCTCTGCTGGACTCTGAATTTCTCCCAGTCCTCTGGTAGGCTGCTTTTTCTGGCTAATTTGTATGCTTCATCCTTTGTTTTGATACGATCCCTGATTTCCCTTGTTATCCACGGATGCATTACCTTTTCTGATTTATTCTTTTGCCAAACTGGGATGAACAATTGTTGTAGTTCATCCATGCAGTCTTTAAATGCCTTCCATTGCATATCCACCGTCAACCCTTTAAGAATCAATTCCCAGTCTATCTTGGCCAATTCACGTCTCATACCCTCAAAATTACCTTTCTTTAAGTTCAGGACCCTTGTTTCTGAATTAACAATGTCACTCTCCATCCTAATGAAGAACTCAACCATATTATGGTCACTCTTGCCCAAGGGGGCACGCACAACAAGACTGCTAACTAACCCTTCCTCATTACTCAATACCCAGTCTAGAATCTCTCTCGCTGGTTCCTCTACATGTTGGTTTAGAAAACTATCCCGCATACATTCCAAGAAATCCTCTTCCTGTAACTTTGAATGGGTAACAAGGATGTAACAAGTTGAATGGATAAGGGAGTGCCAGTGGAAGAGGTGTATCTGGACTTTCAAAAAGCCTTTGACAAGGTCCCGCACAAGAGATTAATGTGCAAAATTAGAGCACATGGTATTGAGGGTAGGGTATTGACATGGATAGAGAACTGGTTGGCAGACAGGAAGCAAAGAATAGGAATTAATGGGTCCTTTTCAGAATGGCAGGTAGTGACTAGTGGGGTGCCGCAAGGCTCGGTGCTGGGACCCCAGTTATTTACAATATATATTAATGATGTGAGGTTATCTACTTTGGTGGCAAGAACAGGAAGGCAGATTATTATCTGAATGGTGTCAGATTAGGAAAAGGGGGGGCGAAACGAGACCTAGGTATGCTTATACATGTGTCACTGAAAGTAAGGATGTAGGTACAGCAGGAAGTGAAGAAAGCTAATGGCATGTTGGCCTTCATTTGGAGCAAGGAGGTCCTACTGCAGTTGTCGAGGGCCCTGGTGAGACCGCACTTGGAGTATTGTGTGCAATTTTGGTCTAATTTGAGGAAGGACATTATTACTATTGAGGGAGTGCAGCGTAGGCTCACCAGGTTAATTTCCGGGATGGTGGGACTGACATATGATGTAAGAATGGGTTGACTGGGCTTTTATACATTGGTATTTAGAAGGGTGAGAGGGGATCTTATAGAAACATGTAAAATTCTTAAAGGATTGGACAGGTTGGATGCAGGAAAAATGTTCCCGATGTTGTGGGAGTCCAGAACCAGGGGTCGCAGTTTCAGAATAAGGTGTAGGCCATTTAGGACTGAGATGAGGAAAAACGTATTCACCCAGAGAGTTGTGAATCTGTGGAATTCTCTGCCACAGAAGGCAGTGGAGGCCAATTCACTGGATGTTTTCCAGAGAGAGTTAGATTTAGCTCTTAGAGCTAAAGGAATCAAGGGATCTGGGGAAAAGGCAGGAACGGGGTACTAATTTTCGATGATCAGCCATGAACATATTGAATGGTGTGCTGGTTAAAAGGGGCGAATGGCTTACTCCTGCACCTATTTTTCTATGTTTTTATGTTTCTAAGAGTGCATGTGCATGATTGACAAGTTGCAGGTAGATAAGGTGATCAAAAAGGATTTTGGCACATTGGCCTTCATCAGTCAGAGTATTGAGTGTGGAAGTTGAGAGGTCATGTTGCAGTTGAACAAGACCAGTTTTATGAGACCGCATTTAGAGTATTGTGTTCAGTTCTGGGCACCATGTTACAGGAAAGATGGCATCAATCTGGAAAGGGTACAGAGAAGATTTACAAAGTTGTTGCCAGGACTAGAGGGACTGAGCTATAGGGAGAGGTTGAGTAGGCTGGGATTCTATTCTCCAGAGCGCAGGAGAATGAGGGGTGATATTATAGAGGTGTATAAAATCATGAGTGGAATAGATTGGGTAGATGCGCAGAGTTTCTTGCACAGAGTAGGTGAATCAGGGACCAGAGGACCTAGGTTTAAGGTGAAGGAGAAAAGATTTAATAGGAATCTGAGGGGTAACTTTTTCACATAAACCTTGGTGGGTGTATGGAACAAGCTGCCAGAGGAGGTAGTTAAGGCTGGGACTATCCCAACGTTTAAGAAACAGTAAGACAGGTACATGGATAGGACAGGTTTGGAGGGATATTGACTAAACGCAGGCAGGTAGAACTAGTGTAGGTGGCACACGTTGGCCGGTGTGGGCAAGTTGGGCTGAAGGGCCTGTTTCGACGCTGTATCGCTCTAAAACACCATGAATACTCCTTGTTCCAAATGTACCCCGGCACCAACTCCTGCTCGATTACATTGAGAACTGCATTGGGGGTGCCTCCTGCCCCGATGCAGAAAAAACACAATGATCAACTTTACTACTAACTTCCACCCTGCTCTTAAATTCACTTGGACTATCCCTGACACCTCACTACCCTTTCTCAATTTATCTGTCTCTATCACAGGGGACAGAATATCAACAAATATGTCTACTACAAACCCATTGTCTCCCTCAGCTACCTTGACTACACCTCCTCCTACTTTGCCTCTTGCAAGGACACCATCCTTTACTCGCAATTTCTCACCACTGCCACATCTGCTCCCAAGATAAGGCTTTCTATTCTTGGGAATCTGAGATGTTCTCTTTCTTCAGTAAACTTTTCACCTGCTGTAGTAGATGGAGCCCTCATCTATGTCTCCTCTGTGTCCTGCAATTCTGCACTTGCTCCCCCTTCCCCTCAGATGGAACTAGCACAGAACTCCCTGATCTTCACCTTACAGACTACCAGCATTCGCATATAACCATATAACCATATAACAATTACAGCACGGAAACAGGCCATCTCGGCCCTACAAGTCCGTGCCGAACAACGTTTTTCCCTTAGTCCCACCTGCCTGCACTCATACCATAACCCTCCATTCCCTTCTCATCCATATGCCTATCCAATTTATTTTTAAATGATACCAACGAACCTGCCGCCACCACTTCCACTGGAAGCTCATTCCACACCGCTACCACTCTCTGAGTAAAGAAGTTCCCCCTCATGTTACCCCTAAACTTCTGTCCCTTAATTCTGAAGTCATGTCCTCTTGTTTGAATCTTCCCTATTCTCAAAGGGAAAAGCTTGATCACATCAACTCTGTCTATCCCTCTCATCATTTAAAAGACCTCTATCAAGTCCCCCCTTAACCTTCTGTGCTCCAGAGAATAAAGACCTAACTTATTCAACCTATCTCTGTAACCTCTGTAACTCCATCCAGCACATCATTCTCCGACCTTTCCGCCACCTCCAACAAGATCTCACCACCTGTCACATTTTTCCCTTTCCGCTCTTCGTCCCCTCACCAGGCACCTTCTCTTACAATTGCTGGAGATATGACACTTGTCATAAGGTCATAAGGAATAGGAGTAGAATTAGGCCATTCAGCCCATCAAGTCTACTCCGCCATTCAATCATGGCTGATCTATCTCTCCCTCCTAACCCCATTCTCCTGCCTTCTCCCATAATCTCTGACACCTCTGTACCTTTGGCCCAACTTGCGCACACCAACCAACATGTTCCAGCTACACTAATCCCACCTGCCTGCATTTGGTCGATATCATAAGTCTCAACACTTATACCCTCACTTTCATCCACGGACCCCACAGCCCTTCCAGGTGAAACAAAGATTTATATGCACCTCTACCAACCTCGTCTATTGCATATGATGTGGCCTCCTTTACATCGACGAGACCATGCGTAGACTAGGCGATCATTTGGCTGAACGCTTGCGTTCTGTTCACGGAGACCTGCTGGATCCCCTGGTTGCGAACCATTTTAACTCTCCTCATTCCCATACTGACCTCTCTTGTCCATGGTATCCTCCATTGCTATAGTGAGGCAACATGTAAACTGGAAAAATAATACTTCATATTCCACTTGGGTAACTTATTTTTCCCTTTCCGCTCTTCGTCCCCGCCCCAGGCACCTTCTCTTACAATTGCTGGAGAAATGACACTTGTCATAAGGTCATAAGGAATAGGAGTAGAATTAGGCCATTCAGCCCATCAATGGAATGAACATTGAATCCTCTAATTTGAAGTAATCCCCTTCACCTTTCCTTCCTTCCACTGCCCCCACCTCCCCACTACTCCAGTGTATACATATTTTCTCACCATTTCTCACTACTCTAGTTATCCTGCCTGATTCTTTGTCTTGTAGATTCATCTCTCATCATTGTGACCCATATTTCTCATTTATCCCCCCATCTTTCCCCTCCCTCTATCCCCCTCTACCTCTCTGCTATTACATGTGCTCTTTATCTGCTTTCTTTATCCTTATCTGACACCCTTTTACCTTCCTTTTACCTCTAGCCTTTGTCACATCAACCAATCGCCCCCCCTCTCAGCTGTATCTACCAATCACTAGCTACACATTGCCTCGCCCCCCCCCCTCCCAACCTCTCATGTGCTCCATCAGTCTGCAGAAGGATCCTCACCTTAAATGTCACCTCTTCATTTCCCTCCATAGATGTTGCCTGACCCACTGAGTTATCCAGCACTTTGTGTTTTGCTCAAGATTCCAGCATCTCCAGTTTCTTTTGTGTCCGTCTGTGGTGCACCACTAGTCACAGATTCCAATGGTGGAAACAACCTTCAACCATCATCCTCTCCATCCCGTCGACACATCCATTTCAGAATCAATTTGCCAAATTATTCCCGATCCCGTGGGCTCTTTCCTTTCGGATCAGTCTCCCATGTGGAACTATATCAAAGAACTTACTGAAATCCATATAGACCACATCTTGAGATTCTTTATTTCTCAGTGGAATATATCATTTTGAGAGTTATGAATTATCTCCTTGAATGTCTGCCATTTATTTACAATTAAGGAAATTTAAACTGTTTCAGACAATTGTACCAGAAAATGTATCTTGGAATAGATTAAACTAGACCGAAAACCTAATAATAACCAGATGTGTAAATGAGTGGAGCAAGGCAAGTTAGATCAGTCATGTTTGTAATAGGAAAACAATGTTTCATGTATCTGTGGAAAAGAAACATATTCATTTAAAATTATGAGCATATATCAATTATTCAAACACAATGTAATATTCCAAATGAAACACATGCAAATGTTTGTTAGAAGCAGCTGAACCATGGGAGTAATAAAATTAAACACCATATAAAAAAATCCAAACAATTTTCAAATGAAAAGCACTATTTCAAATTAAAGTTTTCTGATTCATTCAGAGAGGATTAGTGCTTTCAGGAGTTAATTTAGAATGAGGGCTACTAAGCATTTTGTAGTACACAAAATGCTGGAGCAACTCAGCAAGTCTGGCAGTATCTCTAGCGAACATGGGTAGGTGACATTTTAGGTCAAGACCAATTCTTCAGACCCGAACTGGTGCCAATCTATATTCTCCATAGATGCGATCTGATCTGCTGAGTTACTCCAGCACTTTGGGTCCTTTTGTGTATTAACCAGCATCTGCAGTTCTTTGCTTTGACGTTTAAGTATTTTGTAGTCTCAATTCTCTGCCCTATTCTCACTGAAAAGTAGGAGTCACAGATCATTGATTCCAAAAGTGCAGCTCCTGACCAAGACTGTTCTTTCCAATGCCCTAAGGATACTTGAAATATGATCATTGCCAAAATGCACCCGTAACATTTAAGTGTTTGCATATTTACTAAAAAGACCCAGAAGGCTCTGGAGACCAAGTCAATGGATATTCTTAAGGTGGAGATTGATAGATTCGTGATTAGTACGGGTGTCAGGGGTTACGCGGAGGCAGAAGAATGGGGTTGAGAAGGAAAGGTAGATTAGCCATTATTGAATGGAGGAGTAGACGTGATGGGCCAAATGGCCTAATTCTGCTCCTACAACTTATGAAAAGAGCTAAAACACCCTGTGCAGATATCAATGAATATTCTAGGTCCTGCTTCATTACATTATCCAGAAGTGAGTCAGCATTAAACCTTGACTAGGATTCTCCTTTATTAAAACAGTTTTAGTGCAGTAGAGGTTAGGAGCCATTGGTCTTCACACTGCATTTTGTCATTCATAGTATAGCGACTCTCAATCCTGGTTCAAGTTAAACATCTATGCAGCAATCTTTTTAAGTGCATTAATTGACCTTTCATAAATTGCTGCAGTTTTAATTTTGATATGATTGTTCTGGGTCCAGACTGTTTTGTGGGGAAAATGTGCTTGAGTGCTTTCTGAGGCTTGTTCATTGTAAACTCATAGTCAACAGTGAGGGAGACCATTTTACCTGCGTCAGCACCTTGACATCCATTTGATCCCATTCCTCACTTTCTCCACAGCCACACAATTTCCCCCCTTCAAGAAAATAATGAGTTCCTTCTTGAAAGTTATTACTGAATATATGTCAGTCATCCTTCATTCTAACATCACTCTTTATTTCAGTGCATATAAAACAACTACTCATATCTCTAAAGCAATTGCAGAAAGCACTGTGAGATATTTTACTGTGAAAGAAGTTGTACAAACAATTTAAACCACAGTTTACATGTTGAAATAGTACTAGAAAGCCAAATTGTGCTTCCTTTTCCATTTTTGTTTCTCTATGTTAAATCCTTTGAACTCTTTTTATAATATAAGAATTCCACAGTAATTATTATCACAATCTTTGTGCAATTCATCAATAATTCTTTTGAAAAGAAGGTACCTAACATTTCCAAATAACTAGTCTGAAGAAGGGTCTCGACCCGAGACGTCAACAATCCATGTTCTCCAGAGATGCTGCCTGAACTGCTGAGTTACTCCAGCACTTTGTGTCCATTTGGGAAGGAGCTGCTATGTTATATTCTTTTCCTTTCGGTGGGCGGCGCAACTTTCGTCAGCAGCGGCCTCTGCAGTCCGTCTGCGTTTTTATTATTTTATGTCTATGTTTTTATGTAGTTTTTGTTATTTTTTGTTGGGGTATGTGTGTGGGGGGGGGGGGGGGGGGTGGGGGTGGGGGGGGGGGGTGGGGGGGGGGTGGGGGGGAAGGGGTAACTTTTAAATCTCTCCCTGCACGGGAGACCCGACCTTTTCTTTGTCGGGTCTCCGTTGTCGTTGGGGCTGCAACGAGGAGCGGCCTCCAACAGGAAGACCGGGAGCTGTGGTGCCGACTACTCACCTCACCGTCGCAGAGCTGGCCGAGTCCAGAGCGGGTGGAGCGGTGGTGGACGCTGCTGCGGCCCGACCTCCGGAGATTCGGTGGCTGCAACTGCGGGTTTGGTGGACGGCGGCACCGGGAGCCCGCGGGTCCCTGGAGGGAGACCGCTTTTCGGGGCTTCCGCAACGGCGACTTCTCCCGCCCGAGTTGCGGGGTTGAAGAGCTCCTGGAGCGGGGCCTACATCACCGCCCCGCGCGGCTTGGAATGGTCGCGGGACTGCGAGCGCACGCCGGGGGCTCTAACATCAAGAACCCGGTGCGCGGCCTTGCATCACCCGGCGTGGCTTTAATGGCCGCGGGACAATCGCCATCGCCCGCCGGGGGCTTTGACTTTGACTCTGACATCGGGGGGGAGAGTGCAGTGGAGAGATAAGTTTTTTTGGCCTTCCATCACAGCGATGTGATGGATGTTTATGTAAATTATGTTGTGTCTTGGGTCTATTTGTTTGTAATGTATGGCTGCAGAAACGACATTTCGTTTGGACCTCAAGGGGTCCAAATGACAATAAATTGAATTGTATTGTATTGTGTCTCCAATGTTCCTCGTGAGCTGGGCTTTTGCTTCGAAGCACTGGATCATTGAATTAATCCTGATCTTCCAACTGTAGCCTCCTAACTTCTTGCACCTAATAATCAAATAGCTGAAATGAGTCCCTAATTGGCAACAGTTTCACTTCAGCAAAAAGTCGAAATCTACACACAATTAATTTCCCCCTTCCGCATTAAAAAATGAGCAAACCATTATTCTACAATTCTTTCATTTAAGGCAGCTGGCAAAGGTGAAGCCCATTCTTGA